>NW_019213276.1:164693-266910 GCF_002532875.2 Varroa jacobsoni | reverse complement strand
ATAGAATACGCCTTTGAAATAAACACTCTCCGTACGCTTCTCGACTTTTTCACGGTGCCTGACACCGTACACACACGGTGTTGAACGGTGGTATTGAGAACGCGGACGGCCTCGAGGAAACCGAGATCGAACGTTTTGCTTCGAACGCTATCGTTGATCTGTACGATTGTGAATAATTATTACGGTTTTAATGGGATCCCAATGCATTCCAAATGCGCTGCGTGTCCGCTTTGTGCCAGTTCTTGTTACCTCTCGGACCTTTCCAGGCTGTGCGACGAGCGAAGTAGGACTCTGCGCGGCCTTTTTCTATTATTAGAATAGTTATTTGCATAAATATAGTTATGCGTGAACGATGAGGCTCGAGTGATTTGACCATTCCGCTCACAGTTTAGACGTTTGGCTGCAGGATCGAGGGGCAGGTATGGTTTTGTTCTTGATTGTTGAGTTTCATCATTATTACCATCTCCAATGGTTTTGTAATAGATTGAAAAGAAAATTATAACCAATGGACCATAATCGAATCCGGGGACGTTGCGCAATTACGGGCTTTTAATGATCGATAGGGTATTTTCGCGCAACCCCAAAAAAGGAAATCGTCTGAAATTGAGCATGAAAAGAAATTACACTGCAACTGTTTTAGAAAATTTATAGAGCATGGGGGTCATGGCAGGGGCTGCTCCCAGTTCACCTGAACAATAGGCGAAAAATTAAATCGGACGAGGATTAATCAAGCCAAATCATTGAAAATTAAATGCCAAACTTGGTTTTTCTCATCTTTGTCGTCTCGATACGGTGTTTTTCCATTATCGATAATAATAATGCCGCCTCTATAATATGAAGATAATGCATATGTCTGTAATTGTACACTCTGCTGTTTAGACAAGGTTCAGCAAAAACTGGGAGTATCGCTTAGGTCGAAATTTTCAGCCTCGCGAAGTGATGAAAAATCGAATTTACGACGCTGTAGGTAATCGAAGATCACTGCAGGGATACGCAGAGAACATTTGTCAAAGTGTAGCATTTTTCGTTATTTCTGCCGATTTGATTTATCCACGATGCTGAGACTGACTTATTGGCACACTGATGGATAGAGAGTCTCTATCTCTAATAGCGAGCTCAGTTGCTTGTCTTTTACCGGATGTTACTGACGAGAACGCAGGCAATATGGAGCGAGCACTAGAATGTAGAAGGTTTGCCTAATCTGCTTCCGGTATTGTTTTAATTAAGGTTGAAATTAAAGGCGGCAAGGTGGTAAGGCTACAGCCTGGGGTGGGTCATCCAGGAACTGTGAGCCTTTGCACCCGCGATTTCACGTTACTGCCAGCTGTAATCGGCGACGAAGAGCAATCGACGAATCTAGGTGAAGCATGGGGGTAATTACACGCTTCAAGGAAACAGGACATATATTGTGGACGTCGGCTATTATTAAAAAGAAGTTGCTAGATAGACGCCGAGAAGGACTACGTCTGAGCTGTGAGTTTGGACGAATTTCTTCTTCTTCTTATGTAAATATTGGACGAAATAAGGGTTAGCGCTGAAGACAGCATATTTGATGATTAAGGTAGAAAAACATATGTGCAGACGCTGACTCCAACTATGATTGCCATGATGATGACGATGCTTAACGGTAATTATTACATCCGAAGCTCGTCTATCGATGAAGTTGATTGTCAATTTGTTACGGTTAGTTCCGGCTAAGCTATAAGCGAAATGCTCATTTGTAACCGACCTATATTGTGCAAGCACGTCAGGCTGACGGTAGATCAAGATCGCTTTGATAAAGCTGAACGGTGGTACATCATTTTCGACTATCTTTGATTGGCAAAAAGACTGACTAGACACGTGCACAGACACGCATGCCTCTCCCACGGACATGTTCTCTTATTCACTTCTAAATGTAAATTGCTTACGCAGCGAAGTCTAAACGTGAACGAACGAACGAATGAATGACTGAAAAGCATTGAACACGGATTTATCTCGCTCTTTTTGTAATGAAATTGAATCTGCTAGAGCGTCTTGAAGATTTGTAGGCGCTCACACGATATGCGAGTATAGATTCGAGTGTGATATTAGATAGAAGTACATACTAACATGTGGCTCCGTTGAAGCTTATTACCCGCTAGCGGTTTCAAGGATAGAGAGCTATTTGTCTGTTTCCTGCTACCTCGAAGTACTGTTCCAACGAAGCTTTGTCTATCTCTGTGCTGCCGTTGTCGTCAGTTCATGATTGCATTCATTACTACGGAGTGACCTTCGGTAAGAAACCAGTTTTGTTGCGGCTCGTAGCCTCGCTCGAGAGAATGAACGACATAGACGAGATCATGGGGGAGAGCGTTTAGCGGTTGTGAATACTAATTAATAATAAGTAAATAATAATTGTATTAAATGAACGAATGCGCTTGTCAATTGAGTTCGTCACCTGTTTTTTTTTTCCAATAATAACTGGTTATGAATGGGCAGAGTACTCGCAAATACAATGAAACACACTAATTAATACATACAAATAAAAGAGCTCCCCGTGTTTACCCACCGGGCATTTAGATAGAACTGCTTTATTGTTGAAAGTTTATTGCGCATTTTTATAAGAAATAAAGAAAATGCTTTTCTGACAAAGTATCAGACTGCTTTTTTTTACTTGAACCAAATAGATTCGACATATCTATCTCTGCAGGTCTGGATTGAAAAAACAAGCTTCCCTTTCAGGCTAGCTTTTTTTTTTTTAATATCTTTTTTGCCATAGATGACTTGATTCAACAAAACCATATTAACTCGTACTTTGAGGCCTACGTTAGACGGTAACCGTTTATTGAGCTCGTTCATTCGGGCCCCGTGTGTCCGTCACCGTAACGTGAACAGTTCCATTTCACTATATATATTGAAATGTTTTTGTTCGTCCCTTCACTACCTAGCTAAGGTCTGAATAGTCTTCAACTGTCTATCGTACTCTAGGACATGATCTTCAGTATGTTTCGAATGGACAATGTACTATCTATTCAAGCATCGCATCGAAAATTTAATGGATAGACTCCAACCCTAACTTAAAAGGGATCATCATTAGATTATGCTATGCATGTGACCGTATGCCGAAAATGCTTTTTCTAGTGAGGTCGTAATTCAAATAAATATCTACCTACTGATTATCTTCATTTGAAGAAAGCATGCGTTTCGAGCTGACTCAATCCGTCTCTCGATACGAACCTCCTTATCGGCCACGATAAGCATCGAATAACCTCGAGCTAGGAAAACGAGCAGCTGTTCGTTGTATGCGCTGACACCCATTTGCTGGAAAATTCTGAGCACGAAAACGTAAGTAAAAATTATTCTTTCTTAGATAAGCCTCAATCAATTTTCCCTTGGATAGGATGAAACAACTGCTATTTCCGAATTAAACTTTTTACCTCATAACTATCTACCGTATACGTTTTTAACTAAGTGATCTTCTTTTGTTCTTTTCGATAAAGATGACAATTATTTTTGAACAAGGATCAGAACTAAGCCTATTTCATTTACGTTTTAAGGGAAAATCACGGCAGAATTTAATTATCTAGACACCAACAACCGTTTCAAGACAAAACACCAGCTTTTTACTTGGCGCCTTTTATTAATAATAGTAGTTTAATAATAAATAACAAAATTGTGATATCGTTTGCCCTTTAATCTCATAGCATTTTGCTGTTCATAAAGATATTTTTCAATTTTCTTATGTTCCATAATATGTTATCATAGTTGTGAGCAGCGTCAGCTGTAACCCGCAGAGGCAGCACTTACCTGGTTCACACACAATCTGCGATCGATTTTTGTTTATTATTTTTTTTTATTTAGTATCTGTATCGATTACTGTATTATTTATTTGATGTCATATTCCGTTCTGATCTTGTTCATGCATTTTTTAATGAGGATCATTATAATTATCGATGTCTTATCTTTATCGCCTTATGGTGTTTCGTTGTTTCCATATAATCTCTAGTGACGCTCCGGTAAGTACTTATCTTGATCTCATAAGCGGTGTTGCTGTTAAGCATTATTAGTATTTTGTTGTTTCTTTCATTGTTGTTGTCGTCGTCGTCGTCGTCGTTGTTGTTGATGATGATGTAATTGTTGTTGTTGGTCTTTTAGTATCGCGATACGTGCACGCAACACACGTTCATGCATTCGTTTTTCTTTCGTTCTCTATTTATGGACGTAATTATTGTTGATTGATAGACTCTCATTAAACGTACCCGTTTGGCAATGAAAATAGACAAACCGCAATGGTTGGAGATTGGTCGATGGAAAAGAAAAAGGGTTCGACCGGAGGAGGATGCTGATTCTCAACAGGGTCACTATAATTACATCAATACATACGGGTTATTTCGATAGGTCGCTACGAGTACGACGCTATGAGTAGGGGATTTGTACTTATATATAGATTTTTTCGGTCGATTCTGTTGCATGTTTCGTGCGGCTGTCGTCTGCTAGTTTGACATAAACAATATCGTTGTCGTTGTCAGGGGAGGACAAACCTTCGGGCGATTGTAGCTCCGACGTTTCGCTTCGTGGCCGATCACACACACTTGTCTCAGTTCGACTGACTACATTTCCATTGCCTCCTTCATTTTCATCAGATTATTTTTCTGTTTATTTTTGAGTTTCCGTTATGTTCTTGCCAGTCGATGCACAGCGGTATCAAGTGATCAATCGTAGGGGATATTTCGGTTAATTGAGCTATAGATTCTAACCATCTGTCTAGACCTAGTTGACCTTTTATTACCCTCTGGTGTCCCACCAACACCGTTTGACTATTGCCTCCGGATTATTTCGGCCATGTCCCCAACTCGAAAACTATAGAGGCTTCATAACTCTCATTTTTTTTTGGTCATGGCATATATATGATTATCTCCTTGCTGGGAACTGAATTGTGAATGTTGTCTTGTATAGGCTCTTACTTCTACTGGGTTCTTTCTTTCAGTATTTTGTAAATTTCTGGGGTTGGAATGGCGGTGGTTTCGAGCCACTGATCGTTTTGTTTTGCTTTGATGAATTGTTCTTAGGGGATGGAATTGATCGTTTGTCTTTGCGAAAGGTATTAGGCGTAATAGTGGATGTCCACCATCAATGTAGTAGTCAGGGGCTCGAACCCCACGCCACCCCGGGCAAGGCAGCGTCTAGCGCGGGTGCCTGGCCACTCCATGACGATCGAACGTTCGTCCTAACGATGGAGATCCTCCGCACCCTCAAACTGATTTACTGTTCTATCTCATACAACGATCACTGGAAATCAGACGCCAGCATTTTGTCCTGATAAATCTTGACCAAAGAAGTTGCCTTCGGGTCGTTGATTGTTCTCAACGAAATGTTGCGTTTCAGGATGCCGAAAAGATTTGACTGGAGTAACTGATACCAGGCGCTAGGAGCAGCCTTATGATGGGGCGGCGTCGTTCGTTGTACGTAGTCTTTCTTCAGCTCTTCAGTGTTCTTCAGTCTAATAAGTGAACTACGTTCAATGCACGACGTCACCCCGGGCCTGGTCGGCGACGCTGCTGTTGACTGCGCTGTGACATGACGGAACCGTGTGTGGATGGTAAATAGTAGCACTTAAACCTGTTGGGTGGTGCTTTCCTCGGTGATGAACACCTGCCGGCTACCGCCGGGCACCTGGATCAGACGTAGGGGGCGGTGAATTGCGTGAGTTATTACATAGCTAAACAATTACGTAAATAAATAAAACTCAATAATACGCATGTCTTAGCGAAGTATGCAAATAAATCATGCTAAATTAGTGACCATAAGAATAAGAATAAAAATATTTTCGCTCGAACAACGAACGAGTCTTTTTACCTTAGGTCTGTACAACATATATATATATACCGGTCAAGTGATTTTTTCAGACTGTCAAAACGCTTTTGCTCCATACAGCAAAATGGGTCATACAATCATAAAGGGTAACGTCACTTACAGTGGAGGTGGTGACCCAGCTCCTGTGTTTAGCCCTGATGAGAGACAGGTTTCCTTCAGCAGAATCGGCCCGATCCTCAGCGGCCTCCAGCTCGCGTTGGAAGCGACGCACGCGGGACAGATTTTGCTGACTGAGGCCTTCCTGTGAATGGAAAGAGTAATACCAAAAATGTAATGAAATACATTGAGTAATTAATTATTCAGTCATCAATGGGTGACGCGCAGAATCTCGTTTACAGACTGGCTAGCATACAAAATGCCCTGCACGTACCTGCTCGTTCAACTGCCTCTTGTAGACCTTAACCTTCTCGTTGAGCTTCTCAATGGTATCGTTGAGCATCGTGATGGTTTTGTGGTCCTCCTCGGTCTGTAGCAGCAGTTCCTTGGCACGGTGGTCCTTCTTGCGAAGCACCTTCTGAGTCTCACTGTGGCGTTTCTTCTCCTCATCAAACTCCAGTTCGATGTCCCGGATTCTTGCCTCGAGTTTGCCAATGACACGCTTGCCACCAGCCAGTGCATTAGCCTCAACCTCTTCAATGCGTACTTGCAAGGTGCGGACCTCAATCTCGAGCGACTTCTTAATCGACTCGCACTTGATATATTTTTCCTGTTCCTCAACGAGCAGATCTTTGGTGCTCTTCAACTCAACGAGCGTCCTCTGCAAGCGTTCATCGACAACGCGGAGCTCCTTATGCAGTTCATCATAGTCGGCCTGGAGAGCGGTGAGTTCTCCCTCGATCTTACTCTTGGCCGAGGCAATATTGACATTGATGGTGGTTAGCTCATTAATGCGGCTCATTGATTCCTCAAGAGACTGCTCGGCGACGCGCTTGCCACGAAGGGCGGACTCAAGAGCCACACGCTGCTCATCAAGTTCAGCCTGTAAGCCCTGGCACCTCCTCTGCGACACACCAAGCTGGTCGAGGGTCTGCTGCAGCTGACGGGCTACCTCGTCGTAGTGGGCTTGGAGCTCTTGAATTTGCATAGCTTGCTTTTTGATGACACGCTGCAGATCCAGGTTCTGTTTGTTGGCAGCATCAAGCGACATCTCCAGCTCGGTGATTTGGGCCTGCATTTTCTTCTTGATGCGAGCAACCTCAGTCTTGAGCTTAGCCTCGGCGTCGGCCAGACGCATGTTCAAGCTCTCGACCTCGAGCTGGTATTGCTTGCGCAGAGCCTCCAGTTCCTCCTCTTTCTGAGCCAGCCGTTTCTCATACTCGTGACGCACCTGCTGGAGCTCCGATTGGAGCACCTGGCAACGGTTTTCGGCCGATTTGCGCAGGCTCTCGCTCTCTTTGTAGGCAGCGCTGAGCTCGTCTCGTTCGTTCTCAAGGCGCTTGATCTCGATCTCGAGCTCATGACAACGGCGAATAGCGTCGGCTAACGAGCTCTTGGCATCCTGAAGGTCGTCGCTAAGCTTTTTGTTCTCGCGGGCCAGGGCGTCTTTCTGCTCTTGGAGCTTCTCATAATCGTGCTGCAACTTGGTCAGCTCGGCGGCTTTTTGCCGGGCATCCCTTTGGGCCTGTTCCATGAGCATGGTAACCTCTTCAAGTTTGGCCTTCAGGTCGTTATTGAGCTTTTCTAGTTGGGAAACGCGTTTCTCAAGTGCCTGGGCATGAGCGGTGGCCTTTTCAAGGTCCATGATGAGCACCTCAACCTCCGACTGGAGGCGAGATTTGTGCTTCTCGAGGGACGAGCATCTGTTGAGCAAGGCTTCGAGCTGCTCTTCGTACTCGGCGATCTTCTGAGCCATCTTGCGACGAAGATCTTCGACCTCATCAATGTGGGCCTGGCATTCGGCTTCGTACTTGCTTTTGTACGTGGCAGCATCGGCATTAGCCTTCGACAGTTGTCTTTCAATTTCCAGGCGGGCCTCAGCCTCCTCATCAAGCTGCACTTTCAGAGATTCGATTTCCACTTCCAAGGTGTGGACGTGGCTCTCCAAGGTGGAACGCCTCTGTAATCACAACATTAGTTCATTATATCGACAATCAATAAAGTTACGATTTTTAATATAGCTGTGAAAGATTTGCTTAAGAATATCTAACAAGAAGAAGCATATAGTATTGCTCTGGAGAAACTATTGGTGTATTTTTAAAGGCGACGTTGATACCGTCTGGCCATTGACATCGATTAAACCTACTACTTGTCACTGATAACAAAAGCAACTTTAAGTTTTTTTCCGAAACAAAGTTACACTTCAGTTGACGTAAAAGATGAAGCATACTCTTTCCTCATCCTCTAGTCTCCTACGGGTATCCTCCAGCTGAGTTGCAAGTTGACTTTTCAGATGGTTGACATTGTCAAGAGACACTTTTAACTCGTGAATCTCCTTCAAATATTCGGCGTTCTCAGCGCTGAGACGAGACCTGCCGGATGAATATGAATAAGGCAGAGCAAAAATGACAGAGTTAGCTAGCGTTTTTTTTTTTTCATTTTACGCAGAAGGCTTTTGATATAAGCAATTTGGCGGAGCTAGGCGAGCTGTCATACTCGCCTCTGGGCAGTGACCTCAGTGATGGTCCTATTCAGCTCTTCAATACGGATGTTCAACTCATAAATGGTAGTCTCGAGTTTTTCCACGGTTTTCATAGCGGTCATTTTCTCCTTCTGGGTATTCTCCACCTGAGCTAGAAGTTCGTATACTTCAGCCTGAAATTTCTGCTTCTCCTTATCGGACCTGTAAAGAATTTTGGAATTTTATTAGATCTTCACACGTGTACCCGTATCTCCATATGGTTGGAAAGATGCCTATGGACCAGCTAGTGCTTTAAGTTTTGAAAATACATATATTATCATTTATAGCATCTTTTGGACTAAAAGGGACACGGGTACGAACTTAGCCTTAGCTCGGGCGACGGCGTCGAGCTGCTCCTGGAACTCAGCAATTGCTTCCTGGTGCTTCTTCCGTAGATGGTGGGCAGTCTCCTCGCTTTCCAGGTGGACATCTTCCAGCAGCTTCCTATACAATTCAAAAACGGTGTTGAACTAATTAAAATCTAATTGTATTATCTATATCCAATAGCAACACAAGTATGTTCGCTGCTATTGAACCTTTAATTCAAGCTCTTTTGATCTAAACGAATGATCATTTGATTGATGAGAATCGCTTCTGCGATAGCTTCACATCTGCGCTTTACTGACTGAATTCTTCCAATTTTTTCACTTCCAAATGAAACCGTTTTTTGTTTGACCTACGTGTCTAAACCCCGTATGTGGCTTATAGTAATTTTCGTGTAGTTCGTTCTTTCTGCTCTCCTACAAGGTTGATGAACAAAACACGGTGACTGATTTTATAGGCCGGATCTAGCCTGGCTGTTTGGAATGTAGGAAATAAATACCCGCAATCCTGCCTCGTTCTTTAGCCTCAGCCTCAAGTGACAGACCTCGATCATCGCTTGCCCTAAACGACGAGCATAGCAAGGGCTATTTATAGAGAGCCCCCCTCAGTGCTACCTACCCACTAACTGCCGACTTCGCTTTCCAGCTTTGCCTACGACTGCCCATCTTGACCATCGTTGGCTATTGTTTTATAATGCAGTGCTTACGCGGATGCACCAACTCAGCCCCTGTTTTCGAAGAAAGCTGCGCTGAACTAAGATTTTATGACGCGTAAGCAAAGCGTCAGGAGGATGACCTTTAGAAAAGATCTAGAAAAAGAATGTAGAATTACTGCACTAGGTATCTGTAGAGGCTAATTTTAAAAGTCCTGTGAAATTCTGTTAATAAATAAGAGGTTCGTTGGTAGGTGCTCTCTAACGCACTGTGCTCGGTAGGTGCTGATGCACCTTTCCTTGGATTATAGATTCGAAAAAGATGCCCTTGTTTACTGCTATTATTAACGAACCTGAGCTTTGAGAGCTCAGTGTCTCGCTTCCTGTTCATTTCAACCTGGCATTCGGCTCCACCTTCGGCCTCTTCCAGACGATCGGAGAGAGCGATCAGCTGACACTGTAGATCAGACCTTTCACGTTCGATCCTCTGCCTGAGCTCTCTCTCGCTGTCCAGGTCTTCTTGGAGCAGGCGGAGCTTATCCTGAAAGCAAAAATGAAATAAAATATAACCAGACACAAATGCAAACACAGAAACGGTTTTGTCAACTGTTGTACGCGATTTGAATTCTGTTCGACTGTCAACTGGCTTATATAGGGCTTTACCATCTGTTTACACAAGAAGATGGTCGCCAGGGGCTCCATGAGTGGGCCATCATCGTTAACGGGGTCGGGGCGGGAAGGTGGGTTAAAAAGAAAAAACAACACTACACTCGATAGAACACTTGTATTCGTCCGACGGAGCTGAATTTGTATCCTGTACAAGAGATTGCACACTGCACTACGCGACGTAACAAAACGTGTAATCCTTGGGTTTCAGAGGATGCTGGCGATGTTGAGGTACAATCGAAGTAGTATCCATCGTGTTGATGTTCGCAAGAACGGTCAGTTCTTCCAGCATTTTGTTCAGTGGCAAGTTTCGATCAGATATTTAACTTGAAACTGTGCATCGTAGTTATCAACTATTTGGTAGTAAGTCAAACATTGTTCTAAGAGCGAAAATGTATTTGGTATGGTGAACTTTAAATTTTGATAAACCTGGCTAACGGGCTGGTGGTCTCTGATATCCGATGCTTTCTGTTAAACGATTTTCCGATTCGGTTGAACGATTCTTACCTCGAGCCTGGTGAGGGCACCGAGGTCGGTTCCATACTCGATGGAGATATCACCGGTGGTGCCGGAAGTGCTCTTGTAAACGTATTTGCTGGTTCTCGATACCGAGGACATGGTTGATCCTCCGAGTCGTTCGGGTCAAGAGATCACACTCACACAATCAACAACGACCCGCGATAGTGCCAGACACGAAGTACTCGAAACTCCCGGAGCTACTGAGCCTGTCTTTAGCTCAACTCGGGTATTAAGTTAGAAGCGGTGGCCTTTTTGGGTATCGGGCCGGGCGGGTCCAGAGAGGGTATGTGACTGAGTGAAAGAAGGAATACGCTTCCCAGGATGCCTACGAGCACCCCGGTGAGCTCGTCGACTCACGCGCGAGTCCCAGTACTGTGTTTCAACCGGGGTGGTGCGACCATTGCGGGAGACTCCAGTAGTAGCCGGGCCCCATCGGTTGACCTACCTGCGGCGCCGACAGCAGTGGTGATGGCAATAGCGGCCGTAAAGAGCAGTGAGTACTCTGGGAATGTTGATCTGTGAGTGTTCCGGCCCTTGGAGAATTCCAAGGGCCACTATCGTTTCGGTGTGTATGTATATGTGTGCTGTTGCTGAGCTCGAGCCCTTTCTGGGGTCTGAAAAGAAGCTAGAATAGAGCTAGCTGGTCTCGTTTGGTAACCCTGCAAAACCAGTGCCGGTATGGTCGCCTAGTTCGTGTGCCTTTCCTGTCCGTCGTCGCCCTTTTTCCTTGCACTTTGTATACACAGCTATAGCAACTGGGTCTGCGGTGGGTTTCAGTTGATAGTATAGAATGCTCTGCGTTGGGAAAAATCGACTTCAACGTCATACTAATGCTGGCCACAACCCAAGCATAGTAGTTCTAGGAGAGAGAGAAAAAGAAAAGGACGACGATAAAGAGCGCTGCTTGGGTAGACATACCGGTCCCGCAAGAAACGAAAGGGGCCAGAAGGAAAGTGGTTCTCGGTGTCTCGGTGTGGGCCCGCCGACGAATAGAGGGCGGTAAAGGGACGCACTGCCACCCGCCACCTAAGCCTTTCGCAGAGTTGGGCTCAAGTGATGATGAATTTTTCGTGCTGGCTAATAGCTGCTGCACTCGTTCGAGAAGGCTCTCCCTTTACAACAAAATATTGACGAAGAAGACTTACATTTTTTTTAATAGAAACTTTACAGCTGTCATTTAGCTAGACTTGTACAGGTTGCTTTACAATGTACACAAAGCTGCTCTGTTTACTCTAAATAAATGACATGAACTAACGAGGGAAGTATTCGTTTGAATGAAATTGACATTGGATTTCGCGGCTACACGGCTCTACGACCAGCTAAAGCGTTGAGCTGACAATAAAGTTACATCTTCAGATGGATACAGCGCTGCAAAATCTCCACTTAGACTCTAATGAGCGTTAGGTACTATCGGCAGGTCGTGAGCTCTGAGCTGCTTGCCAAGGCGGGGTGTTCATGGGTGTCAGTCGATAGCGAGCTTGAAAGCGGCAAGAATTGCCAGTTTCAATGGGTCTACATCGTTGTCCGACATGCTATGTGGAGGAATAAATCTCACGCAAACCCGTCACACGTACAGTCACGCAGAGAAAGCCATAGTCTTGCACACGTTTACATATAAGTAGCTAGGCAAAACGTAGACTCTGCGGGCTGCCACGTTCGAGACATAGCAAATGTCCTACGTAGATCAATAACTGATAAACGCTCATTTTCACGCGTAGAACAATCGTAATGAGATTGTGTCAAGGCATTAGCACGCGACTGAAGCCATTAGATATTTAGGGAGAGAAGGATATAATAGCAAATAAGGTAGCCATGGTGACATAGCGCAGGTCTGAACAAAATGCAATCGGAAAAAAAAGCTACATAGCCATAGTGGACTATCCAGAACTTGAACGTAACGAAAAATACATTTATTTCTTTTCGCCGCTATTTGTCGAGGCTTACTAACCCTTAATGGCTAGGTATAGGTTTCAGTTTGCGGTTTGCTTGGCCATATGGGTATTTTCGTCATAATTATCGTCACTCAACCATTCGGGTCGCCAAGTGGGATTTGGAACAGGGTTCTGTGATTCTCCAGGAAACGAAAACGACGTGACAACGGCAAAGTGCATCTCCTATACGCCTCGTGTAATTCATGGACTAAAGAATAGTATTACATTATATAATTAACAATATGGCATGCTAAAACGCGAAAGAGATGGGGATGACCATTTACGGATCAATGTACTCGTTCGCCTATTCACGGCTAATTAATCAATTTAGTCCTAATCTATTTTATATTTAATTTGGCATATGCATTTTATATTTTCGGCGTAGTGACTGAGACTTCTGCTCAGTGTTTTTGATTAGGTTCGATATCGCTGGGGTGGAGTAACTTAGGCTTGAGTTGGACTGGTTTCTTTTAGGAAATGGATAGAGTTAGGTGCTTACATGCAAACTACTGGATGGAATAATATGCGTTTAATAGAAGATGAAAGAACTAAAAGCAAATTGATAGTATTATTATTTTGCCTGTCAACTGACTGAAGACAGAACATATCTAGTAGCTCTACGCAGCACCATGTTTATCATGTTGTGGCTAACTGTGTAAGCCGCGTAATAAACAGGTAATAGGCAGACTTTGAAGACGATTTGTTCATAATAGCGGGTATTCTAAAATCAGTTTGCGGTGTTGCACCCATCCATATGTCTACCTCTAAGCAGTTATATATGTATATTATATATATCTCTAAGCGGTTATATCTAAGGCGGAATACAAGCGTTTCATCGCAAGCACCTCCCATCGCTCAGACCGTGATGCCATTAGAACTAGAGGATATGTAAAGGAACTCGTCATAGCATGATTATTTTTGGGGGGGGAAAAACGTGCTGGGTCCAGCTTGTATACACCCTACACTGCCTATCTTCTAGCTAATAAAGTCTAGAATGTGTAAGAGACTTCTATGTTCTAGCTACTGCCGGAACTTAAATGCCCCTAGTGACGATGCTGTCGATGAAAAATTGAATGGTGACACTGAGTATAGCACAATTAGATAATACGGAGCTATTCAGCAGGCTGAGAATTTCCGGTAACTGCTAAACGATAAAAAAAAAACGTCGAACAGCTATATTTTGGTTTATGTTAAATGTGCATTTTTCTGTATGTATTGTTGTACACATGAAATCAATCGTTGTAAAGGTCCCTCAACGACAGCGTATTTATGATTGATTTGCGTTGCCGTATCCGGCGTCGTTAGAGATTGCTTGTGTAAAATGATCAAAAGTAGGAAACGATGCTTCACCTATCGCCAATTTTAACTGACGTAATTCTGTAGAATATAGGCTGAAGCCACGGCATCATCCTGTTTTTTCCGATACATACTGTGAGCGAAGGGTATTGTCGGGGGGATCGTGTATTGTCGGTGAGTAACCGCACCGTATGCTATCCATTGCTACTATACACATTTATGAGGCTTTTCGAAAAAAAGAAAAAGTAGCGTTGACCCTTTCCTTTTCGGACAACATCTTGTGCTAACATATGTATCCATTGTCAGTAGGAGCATTAGTTTATTTTCCAATTTATGCCCCTATGTCCTGTTAATAACAACGGTGTGTCGAAAGCAAGTTTCTTTTCTGGTAATATTTAAGTAAACTACCACTAGACTACACCAAACTCAATTGCATATATCCTGGAATCAGGTTCACTTTTTATTTTTTCCAAAGTTAGTGTTTTCAGCATTATCTTATAGCATGTCTGGTTATAACAAGTCCCGTTATGAACCCAAAGGGAATGCATTGTTCCTACCCTATTTATTCCGAGAATTCCGGTGATTCCAGTGATTCGTTCTTCGGTTTGAGATTCCGAGCTGGTTGCCTGCTCTATGATCCTCAACCTAGAAATGTACGTTGTTAAAATTTTTCAGCCATTAATGAGCTATTGTCATGTTTCGGCCCGTTGATGTACTCGCATATGCACAATCATATCATATCAGTCTACGTGTTCCTTCAATACTAAAACGATTTGCATTTAAAGGCAGAGCGCTTAGCTACGACGTCTTTCTCTTGTTTGGGTCTAGCTGCCTTAAGAGCTGGAGGCGCCTCTGCAATAGACGGTTCGGCGTCAGCTAGACCACCTTTTTAGCGGCGTCAACCGAGTGAATCATCGGCGATGTAAGCAAACAAAGGCGACTGAAGTTACCTCATCGGACGCGCGTACATAGGATGACTACTACATACCAAAGTTGTATATAGCATATGACTGCATCGATCTGTTCTTTGCTTAGACCCGTTAGACGAGGTCTTGAAAAACCCAAGTGGTTTTATCTGTTATTACAAATATTATTAAACGACTGAGGACTGTCTTTTTAAGCCTATCAATTCCCATAAACTCATTGGCAATTGTTTACCATTAGATTTACATGAAATTCTCTGCTATGTAGGTGTGTGGTTCGTATGTTACAGAAGCACGCTTGCGCAAATCTTAACATAAATAACCCCAGCCGCTATTTTGAAAAATATGCCGTATCAATTTGTTGCCTGCGTTGGCCCTACGACGATGACATAACGTGAGGACAAAGTAAGCTTCAGTAGAGATACATAAAGTTTAGGTTTCTTTTAGCTATTCTAGGTTAAACCTTAAAAATGGTTTTTATATAAGATTTGAAGTATATATAAGCATCGCATGGACGATGCACTTTTATTTTCCGCTCTGAAACACCATAGTTGGCTATATGCCAAGAAAAACTTTCAAAAGGTATATGGCGATGTTGACATAAATCATGGTGGGAAAAAGAAGGCTCTTTTTTTAGGACAAAGCTTCTCTAATGAACATTTTCGTTTGACTACATTTGTATTGATTTTTCTATTATCCTATGCGACAAGCTGTTGACCAAGCTTAACACAATGGATGATTTCCTTTATGTTTTTTCTTTTTTTTTTTTTATTTATCAAATCGCACAAAAAAATGACAAGAAGTTTTACGGTCGTATGTATACCGAACTTCTCCTTCTTTCGCATTGTATAACAACGGTGCTGAAATATTGTGATCTTAATTAAATTTGCCAATGTACACAAACGCGGCATTAAAATTTAAGCTTGACGTTCAAGTCCTCTTAGTAATAGTTATATGGTGGCTATCCTTATCCATCGTCATGCTACTACAGTATAGTAGCTCGTCTATATGTCAATGTAAACTATTCAACTGAAACTTTTTGTTCCTTTTTGAAAGGCTTCCTTTATTTGATCGGACATATTGTGGTGATATATATATGAATTCAGTCAAGAGCAATGTAGATGCACAGGTGATTTTCTTATATCCTGAACCACGGCACTCTACTTCATACCGATGGTTTCTCCTGGATCCGTTGTTATTTACCTGGCTCATTGAACAAGTCCCTCAAAATCGTTACCTGCCTCAGCCGAAAACGCCTCAGCTGTTTCAACTTCAACCGAGGTGGTTTCCTATCAACTATTCGAATACTCATTTATTATCATAAAAATACTACGGTCACGAATCAAGTTTCCTAGTTTACGTATTTAACTACTATTACATTACTCTCTATTGGAGTATGTACCTGTCAAAAATCTAAATCTATTATAATGGTAATCGCGGCAGAACTTACCACTCCATCAGAGATTACCGCTCGGATAGAGATCAGAATCGTTGACTGAGCGAATGCTTGCCGGAGTCGTTACCAAAGCAGCGAAAGGGAAGATACTTCGCACTTCTGTTAGATGTAATGAATCAATTGTTTTGTATTGATTGTGTCCAATGCTAACGCGGCGGTAAATGATAACAATTTTTTAAGAGAAACATTCTAAATTAGTCATAGTTGTAGACTAACCACGCTACAAATTGCCAGACGTACCAAAACGCTCTTAATCAATGAGCTACTCAACGTACGAAAGAGATGATAGAACAAAAAAGTCTACCAAATCAATAGCGTTGTACGTATGGACACGTCGTCAACTTCTATCGACCCCAAAGGGCAAGTTCCTTGTGAAACGTTCGTACTACGTAACTAGCGCGCGTAGCAGTGTTGTTATCGGCTGTTTTTCTTCGTGTCGCATTGGTATCCTCCCCGATACCTCATTGTCCCTTGGTCACATGTTGCTTTGTGCTAAGCAGGAATGTCGTTAGTTTTGAAGTGTATTAAATTAAACTAACATCTTATATTATTCCAGCTAGGGTCGTACTGAGCGCGGCAAAAGGCAGCAAGCGACAAATCTAGCGTACGTTTGAAGATTTGCAACTGGCTAGAAGAGACTTTCTGATCAAAATGCCAGACGAGTCACTCGTTTTCTGTACAGATTTAGTGGCTGATCGGCAATTGTTAACCGCTGATGTCTCGTCTTTGCGCCCACCTTGTCTGAACCAGCGGCCTGACCCTATCAGGCTTTATGGAGGCATTAAGGATCAGGTGGAATCGGATAACGTTGGGCGACGTGTTTATATATATTTACTTGTAGGCGTTGTTATCTTAAATGTGGATCGGTACCACTGTATTGCTTACAATATTCTGCTTTTGATGAACAGCAATTGTTTTCTATTACGATGCTGTTTCTATTGTTTTGCCTAAGAATGTCTCATCTCGATGGTTTGGACAAAACAGATATTAACGCATTATTCCTATTTGTATAGGACAAATATTTTGGCGCCTTTACCATGTTTGACTATGCAACGATATAGTAAAATCCGATTTGATATTAATGAAGTGCAACGTTTTTTTCATATCATAAGAAAAAATAGCGATGTGATGACTAATAATTTAATATTTTATAAGTCAAACTTAACTAGCGCATAACGGCCTTATTTGGCCTGCTTTTAGGCTTCTGCTATCCACGTTGTTAGAACTTTGTGATTCCCTCGTTCGCTGTTGTGTGTGGGTATAGTAACACAAACTAATAGGGCGACGCGCAATTGTTGTTACAGTAAGAAGTAGATTGAGCATTGCTACATCTCGAGCCTTTGACTGAGCTCACTGAATTGCATGGTATCGCATAATATTCTATCGGTAAGATTTTATTTATCCAATTGGCTTTCGTGTGTCCCTTGCCCGCTGGATAAATGACAAACGGCGCAAACTAGTAATTAAGTTCCATTTGTCTAACATTGAAAGTAAATATGCTACGTTTGTGATATATATATATATACATACGTAAACAAATGCACCGCGACGACCGTATCTTTTTAAGGTGCTTTTTTTTGTTTCTGTGACTCTAACAGGTGACAACATTTGTTGATCATTTCAGATCATCCATGAGCAGAGGTCACTGGTGTAGCAAGCACGACCCGGGGCGCATTCCTTTTAGCTGACTGTTTTGCTCGTACGATGTGATATATTTGCATAAGGGGCAATTCTCGTCAGTGAGTAATCAGACTAGACGACAGCAATGTCATCACAGCAATAGCTCGTCGTTAGAAAAGCTTTTTGATCTGAGCTCTTTTTCGACTAATAGAACGGGAGACGTCTTATTGGCGGAGATGTCTCTGCTAAATTCAAAGCAAAAAAACTTGTTCGTGTATAAGTTTACCTATAAAAACGAGGGTGTATGCGGATAGCAGAAAGAGCCAGCATAAATATAATGCTTCAAATGTAGATTTCTAATAATACAGTATGATGCGCATATAGCTTTGTTTCGTTAGGTACGTTATGGCTCTACTATAGCAAATAGTACCGGCAAACCCCCTTTTTGCGCAGATGAACTACAAAGGGGTAAATAACGCCTAAAAGTTTCGAATATATATATAGATATATAAACGTGATCCGATGAAAAGAACGTATCTATTACGGGAAAGAGAATTTTAAGGATTGACGGAAAATTTTACTGTTGCCGTTGTCTGTGACCGCTGAATGTAGGAATCCACATTGCAGCGATATATATTTCCTACCTGTCCTATAATTCGGCCATCCTAGCGTCCATTAAGGCTCGGCGCCCATGATAAAAAGAAGACTTCCGTCTACTTCATGGGCGACGCGGTGGCTCATAACATGGGTAGAAAAAAACGAGCTTCACAAAATTTGGCAAACGCAGAACGCACATTTCAATAGAACGCGGCGGCGCGATGGACTGTTACAGTAAAATAGGAACTATATTCTAGCAGCACTTTGATAAACCATGTGTTTTACATTAACTAATAGGTAATGTAAGTGTGATTTCATCATATTTGATTGCCACTGGAAACTCAAGTAGGCACACAACGTACCTCGGTGCGTAGCCTATCCGGCCTAACGTTATAGTTGCAACAGCGCCGAAAATCGCTTCCCATGCTACGAAGCAACCTATTTTTTCTGCTATCTTATTTTTATCAAAAAAAAAACATCGAAACTTGCACCAACAAAGACTAAAAACTGTCCGTCTCCCTTTCCTGTGAAGATATCAGTGTCACTATAAAAATTTACGAAAACAAGTTTAAAAAGATGCGATTGATAAGATAAAGTCTGCATAATGTATCTGGAACTCGTCAACATGCTGTTCATGTTCCTATGGCTATCCGGTGTACAGGTCGAACGAATAGCTTAACCGCATAAATCTGATAGCTCCTTTTCTTACATCAACGGAACGAAAGAAGATCCTGGCAGAATATGCTCGTTTTGTTCCTAGCAGACGCCACAAGAGGGGGCTGCGAGCCATCAAGAAGCGTATGCTCGAATGGCGGGGAATGAGTTAGGGTCGCAGCGTTCGAAAAAAGAGCACAGTTCTAAGGCCCGGTCTTTTTGTATGTGCTCAACAAACGTAAATAATCATCAGTTAATACGTATGAACAATTGTCAGTATCCTAAGTCAAAAGGAAACGTAACTCAGAACTGTCTGTCAATTACCTTACGAATCATTGGTTCCGTTCAATCAAACGGTCAGAGAAAGAAAACATTGTATCTAGAATTCGAGAGGCGTACCGACAAAAAGATGATGGAACGCATCGATTTGAAAACAATAGTAGCAAGTCAATAATAATTCAATGTGTCGTTTTAGCCTTAGGTTATGTAAATTCTGTCTGTATTATGACCCTAATAATGTTCATAGTGTGTTTAAATCTGAATTTTTGCAACAAGTATTAGACCCAACTGATACGGTAATTTTCTTACGGATCTACAATCTGCCTTTTGCACAAAGGGTCCTCATAAACTGTTACCACTCGTTCTTTTTGTCCTTACTACGTGAGTCAGTAGAGCTTAGTCGATTTAAAATTGTCACATTTTAATTGAATTTGCTTTTCCTTGGCTCTAATTATCAGCTCACGCATTTTTTAAGGGGAAAAAAAATGACGAGTTTATGGCTTGTCACACAAGCGAGAACCATTGCATATCGGTTTGACTGCGTGGCGTTCCGTAAATAAACGTTGAGGCTGTAGTCTACAACGTTTAAGGTCGTGCCAACATTGTAGGTGTCGCTGTTGTTTTAAGATGGCCGCGCTACCGCGTGTCTAACGCTAGATGAGAGCGATTAAACTATTTCAGGGCTTTGCTTCAAAGGTCGCCCACAGATTGCAAAATTGCTCACCACACGCTACATCCCATAAGATAAAAGAAAGTACTTTTTGCATTTCTTTGGTCAGGCTAGAAAGAACAAGAGAAAATGAGCTTTGTAGGAAAGACCCAATCAAGGACAGTGTTGGAAAGGAAATCAACGCTGAAAAAATTTGACCGCTAGTAGTAAAGCAGAAGTAACTCAACGTCGACTTTTATAGGTGCGCTCACAACACTGGCGTACGCCAGTTCCAATTGTAGCCGAAGTGCTTGCTCAAGTTAGCTTTTATTAATACACTTATAATTAGTAGTTAAAAATCTTGCTCCCTATTTATTTAGTGAAATCCGCAACATTCTGAAAAAAACATTAATCGACTTGGCTTAATACGTTGATGGCAATGCTATAATCTGGATGTAATCTATACTGCGTTAATATATTTGATAAAGAAACCCTAAAGGGCTCAGTATATTGAAATATGTTTCGGGTAGACGTATTTCAGAAGACCCTCAGCCTTATTACTAATCGTGTAAGAAGAGCCAGGCAACATTAACGATGATTTCGTTGAGAAATGGTACTTTTCGTCCACAGGAAAACATGGCAGTGTTTCTTAGCTTGAAAGCTTATGGGAATCTTCACATAGACTCAACTGGTGAATATTAATCAAAATGAATCAAAAGACTATTCATAAGATTGCCATGCCAAACAAACCATGAAACACTGCACTGCCAGCTTGCAAGTCCGTCCTAAAATCCCTTGGCTCTCCAACTGTTTACAGAACCGACAACTTGAACTTAGCAACTATGTACGTTGCGAACATCAAATATATGAACCTAGTCTACAGCTATTCTATGTGGGTTAAGGTAACTTAACAGCAGATCAAATTCCAACCAAAGGGTAAAATTTGCATGCAAGAATGGATAACACAGAACAGGTTCTTAATCAACGAAGGAAAGTCATTTAAAAAATCGCCAGGCTTCCTTAGTTAGGGCGATGATTTTACCTGACCGTAAACTAGTGACCCAGAAGGAACCCAAGCTAAATATGGCGCAGGCAACTCACACTATTTTGACTTCTACCTAACGACAAAGCGTGAAATTGCGTTGCCGTAACAAAGAGAAAAAGCCTACAACTTTATAAGTGAAATACAAACAGATTGTATTTCGTGGCATTTTGAAATTTTACATGATTGGTGCTCTAAAAGACAAAAAAATTATGATATCAATCAAAGTTAAAAAATAGAAAAAAGCCTACAGAAGACCACATAACGTTCATACGACTACTATGGCCCAGACTGAACTATGGCTCTCGAACCTTTTTTGCCAGCCTTAATCTACCTTTCACGTTCATATAGCTATACCTGGTGGCAGTTGCTTTCACTTAAATAGTAATAATATTATTATTGCATTATTGTCAGCTTTTTTTTTAACATACTCGATCTTCTTTTCTCTAATACATGCTTTATTATCTATGCAGCGTTCATTGCTCGGGATGCCTGTCGATACCAACTGACGCTTCTTTTGGTCCCTTAAGATTAAGAAAATTACTTCGTCTGCCTCTGCTATTTATCTCCGAGACAGGACAGACCTTTCTAATAAAACGATGAGGCTCATCGTTTTAGAAGGTAAGCATTTCCTTTGCACGTGTGTCCGTTGTGGCCTCGCATCGACCTGCGTCTTCGTTTGCATGCAGCTTACGCGCCATCACAAGTGGTCTCAAGTAAGGGGATACTGATGTCCAGATCACTGCCAACAAGACTGTAGAGTAGAACGGGTAGCGTGCATCTTGCGTTGTCGCTGCAGCGTTGCCTATAGCAGTGTGTGTAATCACTATAGCTCTATAATCCGTTCAAGAAGATAATATCTTCGTGTAATGTACCCTGCAAGTATGTGCAGATAAGGTCTAACCAGAGTATATGGATCTCCGGAGAAGACCGATAATGCTCACGGGAAATAATTACTTGGTAAGCTTAGTGCCAACAAACCTTTTTGTTCAATATGCGTACCGAATAGCAGTTTAATAGCAGAGTCTGCTCTGAATTCGTCTCGGCCATAAGCCAGACAAATTGTATATAAGGGCTATTTTAGTTGACAAGCAATATCAACATATTTTTCGATATAATGAAGGATGGAGGTCTCCTGGAAAAGTTCATCACCTTAGAAGTCAACGTATAATACTTCCATCTCAGACGCACTGCTACTTATTAAAAATCGACTTTTTGTGTTCAGATTTAATACCGTATTACAACACCCTCGTGTTGTAACTAAAAAAAAACATTGGAAAAATACCAGCTGTAGCTCCTTTCTTTTTGGAGAGAGATCCTAACTTCGCCGAACGCAAAGTTTAGTTGACGAGAAAAGTTCGCGTGGCACGTAGAGATAATTTGTACTGCCGGCATTATTCCCATTTCAACGTTGCGTGCACGGAAAGAATTCGGTCGGTTGATTCGGAGCCCTGAAGTGTTCTCCATTAAAATCTGTCTAGGTCGTTCTCTGTGCCTTTAGAAACAAAATGCGTTCTCATCCAATAGCAAACAAACAATACAAGGCAAATACGCTAACGGTGAGCACAACGTTCGCGTAAGTCAGTATCGTCCAATGGCGTCAAGCTTCGGCTAACATGTCGACCAACATTTAACTAACATTCTTTTAAGTGAATGATTCCAAACGTTCCGTGAATAATATGTATGGAAGCGATTGCATTGAAACACGTTCTTAAATGAAGGCTAAAACAACGAGTGCTGCTGCGACGGATAGAAATGGTTTTTTTTTTTTTGGGATGATTCTTGAGAAAATAAAGTTTATAGTGGCAAGAAAAGACAGGCGCGGGCTTGAGGGAAGTTCGTTAGAAAGAAAGGTGAAAAAGGCAACATTTTATACATATTATGTAGATTAAAAAATGTATCCGAGATATTTTGATTGAACATTTTTTTGTCTTACATTATCTTGCAGAAATATTGAATAGTTCCGACTATCACTTAGCATCTAAATCGCTAAAAAAAAATACATGTGGTAAATTAGTTTTTTGTTGAAGGAATTGTGGGTGAGCTACTTAATATTCATTATTTTAAACTAACGTCTCAAAAACAGCGATTTTAGTGAGAAACTTAAAAAATTGTTTATCTATTTAATCACATCTGCTCTATATATCGTTGGCCGGGCTTTTTTTTCAGCGATTTGTTTACTTGTCCAAAAACAAGTCAGATTTGAATTTGACTGAAAGGTATAACAAATAAGAGAAAAATGAACTTTCAATTAATCAGACATTATGTGGTCTAAAATAAGCTTTGGTGGAACTTCGATAAAAATAATATAATAATTGGCTTACAGCTATAAAAAAATAAGTTCATGATACAACCTTCAGTTGAGGAGCTCTATTCGGCCATTAAATCGCCGAGGCTAAAAGCAATGACTAGTGATCGAGCTCCGAATCCCTGTGAGTCGATTAAAAGTCGACGAGATCTTTTTCCTAAGCCCCGACCTTGACTATTTCAATTTTTATAAAGTCACTTTGTTGCGCTATGAGCAACGTACGTTCGCGTTTACTTCTCTGTTCCCCCAACAGATGCACTTCATTACAATCATTCTCATCGCAATTGTCACTGCCATCCCGTACACGAGACCCATCTCGACGAGACGCCGCCGCCGCCGCCGCCGCCGCTGCTCTCGTCCTTAACAAAACGAGTGAAGATAGAGAATCAGTCATTGCCGGAAACACCTGCGCCAACTCTGACTCGCGTTAGTGTGCGCAGAGTTGACCTGACACAAAACCCATTTTCCAGAGGTGGCAATAAAGAGGCTGAAGAGATAGATACAAGATCTTCAAGCCGGGATAAATCGAAGATAATGAAGAAGCATGGCAGACGCGATGGACTGCATCGCCATACCGCCGCCATTGTCATCGCTACACACAGCGTAGTTCAAACCAAGCAGCTTCGATGTGGTAGCGGAACGCCATAACCGATCTCGTCTGTTTAAACTCGGCCGCGACCTTGTGCAAAGATTTGGCTGGCCCTTGTTCAATTCTTTACTTTGTTCTGCTGCTAACTTTGACGCCGACAACATTACGATACCATATTTCTGGCCAGTCGGCTTCCGCTGCGAAAGCCGTAGAGAACAACATCTGACTCGCAGTATGGTAAGAGACTAGAAAGGGATCTCGCCCACCGCCGCAAAAAATATGTCACGAGGCCGGCCAAAAAGGGTCGACGCTGAAACGATTAAGTTTCCAGCGGTATCGAGACGATTAAGTAGACGCTGGTAATAGTTGTGTAACGGGAATGAATAGATGTGGGCCTGACGACTCGCGCTTCGGGTAGTAGGATGAGTGTCACCTATTGTGAATACAAATGGTAGAGTATATAGGATAAGTGTTGAGTTTGGGCGATCGTAGCGGAAATAGCGAACTTGAAACCTTTTTGTAATACGGCGTCTTCAGAAAGTTGGACGATTGAGCAAAAAATTAACAGAATTCAAGGCTAAAAAATATGAAAAACAATTCAAAAACAGTTATCAATCAGATGTCGTCAGACTGAAGCAAAAGTCAAACTATTAACCAAAATTGTCTTTATTTTTTTCGTTCGAAAATGAATACCGTTATATATATATATATATATATATATATATATATATACAACGCTGAAAAATGCTTGGAACCTTTTTTCTGGAACTGCAAACCTCCATTAATCCACCACAGAGGCGCGTAACTTTCTGAATGCTCGGCATTTCGTTAGACAGATGCTACACTAAGTTCGTCTATGTCACGGCGTACATAGCGAGAGCTCCTGAAGTTTCTGTATAGGTTAACATGCCTTTAAACTTCCTAAAGGTTTGTTGCAATTGCGACTTTTGTCTAGATTCATGGATGACAGTGGCAATTGCGTCAAACTACCCTTCGTCGATTGACTACTATTGTATTTAAATAATAGATAAAAAAATATTGTTTATATTGCTAAAGCAACATCCAGTAACTTTATACAGGTTTAAGCAATAACTATCAATCTTCAAAACTGTCCAGGTAAGCACGTCATATAATAACACCTTACAGTAGAAAATCGTCACATACATGAGTAATCATAACACAGTATGCCCGAATTGATTCAATAATCAACTTCATCGAGTAGGATAGCGTAGGTGAACTCAATTTACGATTATTAAAGGCAGATTTTTGCCTGCTAGTGCATAAGATGATTAGGCCATGTAAGGGCTTTGCGAACGTGAAACGAACCGTGCGTGGGATTTAGGCCAAACCTGATTTCCTTTTTACTTGGCTTGTCGACCAGAATAGGCATCGTACAACCACCTTAGTCGGGTTGTCGTGACAATACACTGCACCCGCGATAGTATTGGCGGTTAGTATTCATACGAGGACTCTTTTTAGAAGCTGGGCTGGTCTACGCAGAAGATCACAGTGACACTTGGCCTGTGGTAAGACACTACTAGGCCACCGAAGAAGACTTAAGGGCAATATAGAAGTCGGATAGTGAGCAATTCAACAGTACTAGCTACGTGAACTCCTATTATTTCGAGCTGATGTCAGAACGCCTATGCGACCGCCGCCTGTTCCGCCGCAATGATCGGTTACGTATCAATGTATTCGCTAAGGCCCACACGTTTTCCAGAGTCCCCGATGAACGCAGCAGAATAGAGATTTGCGAACCAAGTCAGCCTGAGGTATCGTGACACGACAGGGTAGAGTCGAACACGGTCGGCTTATATATCGGCAGCAGAGGAAACCTGTGGGTCCACTGGTGAAATAGGACCATACGCTGACACCGGTACGGCACCGCTTGCCTATGCCGACATGTTCGACTGGCTTAACGACTTGTGGCTTACGCGTCGGTTTGTAGCTGTCCTGCAAAGGGGCAGCCTGTAAAGCTCCGATTTCGTCTGGCTAATATCGTAAATACCCGCCACTTCGAAGTTTGTAGTAGTTGTTCGCTACATCGGGTGGAGGTGATTTACTGAACAAGATGGGGAAGACAGGACAACACATCGCCTTATGGGTCGGGTCCAATGTATCGAATTGTGGGAGGTCATAGAAAGGCCAAGCGGAACAGGCTCAACACAAAACCTGCATAGTGTAGCGCGTGATAAGATCATAGGAGAAAGGGAGGGGCTATAAAACAGAGGGATAATTAGCACTTGGATTTGATTCGCACTAGTATTTTGGGTAAACCACTTCGTGGAAAAGACTTATAAGACAAGATTTATACGTAAGTTTTATATAAGAGTCTTACATTCCTTTTACCTAAACTCTAATTTTTTTTTTATTTAGAATATGAATAACGTAGCATACACGTGACAGATGGCTAAACTGTTGGGTTTTGATCGTAGAGCGGTCACTTCTCCGATAGAAAAATACCATTATACATTAACTATGAAAAAAGAATGATGCTGGGTTAAAGCAACCCGTATAACATTAAACGACAAGGCACCTTTTAGACGAACTGTGAGACCGTGAGATAAGGTGCTTAGGAGTTGTGAGGGTATACGGTTTTGATGTGCCAAGACATCTTCCATTCTTTATGCACGGCTGCCCGGAACCTGACGCAGTAGGAGTGGCTAACAGACTTGACAGAAACCATTCTTCAAATGATCTTCAAAATTCTATTTGCTGATAGGACTTTTGCTTGATGTTGCCTGAATTTTTGTCCATTGCTATCTTTTACTGATTTATTTGAACTAGCATAAGTATTTTACTTTTAGTTAGTAGGTTTCATTATTGTCAAATAATTAGAAATTACAAAAAAGGTGTGACAATTCATTGTAATTGCCTAGTACCATAATAAGATCATTGGAATATTACAAGCGAACCCGACGAACCCTTTAAATAGCATAACCAGTTAGATTAGAATCATTTTTTCAATGTGTTTGATTTTACGCAGTTTTCCCAGCGCCTTGGCGTTTTTGGACAGCCACATAACTGCCAGGTAATTTATCGCTCTTTATCTTCCTTGAAGTAAATCAATATGTGGAATATACTTGCTTACTAATCGTTCTGGGGCACGAAAAGCCCCGCAGTTACACGGACTTCAATCGCGAAGATCAGCGGGTTAAAGGCAACGTTGGGTTTTTCTTTGCTCGTAATTAAGGCATAATGACGAGGTCGGGTATTGTCTTCAAGTAAACAGATTACGGTGGCGATGGTCCATGGGTCTCTCAAGGAGTTCGCGACAGCGGGCTGCATTCATTGATTTATTTTCGGAGTACTTTAGAGAAGCAGATGCCCCTGAGGTTCGATGCAAGTACTACCGATACTTTATCTACTCAATACTGTCACCAATCTCGATTCCTCTCCAAGCCAACACGATTCATCAACCTAAATCCTTCCCGGCTGGCGGTATATATTGAACCATGCCCCGTCTATAGCGACCATACGGTTCCGCCGAGTTTTTACAAAGGTTTTTCACATTGCACGTGGAATATATCATACGCATTTTAGACTGGTTTGAAGTCAATTTACGACGGACACCTTTTTAGTTATTTGCTTGCAACTCACAACTCAGTATTTGGATTATGATTTTGTAACACTTTAAATGTGAGACTCGAGCTTTAGCTGACAGGGCCATTAGGTTGCGGGGCTCGCTTTCGTGAAAACGGAGTCCTTGTTCTTTGGAACCCAACATCGAGTTGCCTTCTCGCAGCAACACTTCAGTCCTTGTTTTTGAAGCGTTAGCTTCAATAGCTCAATAGCTTCATTTTCGCTTGACGCATCGTTGTGGAGTTTCCTTACTAGCCTTCAATGAATTCGCTGTGCTATAACCTTCAAGGAACAAAAACTTGACAATTGAACGTTGACTGCCAGAATTAAAAGATCTTCTTTCGCGGAACTTATTTCTTAAGTTAACTTATAAGTTTCTATAAAACTTTTTTCTAGAAAAAAAAAAAAAAAAGCCGAATTATGTATGCCAGCGGCGTATACGTCAATTCTTCACTTTCAAAATTTGCAGTATTCGTTTATAGGAGTATGCCACTTCAGCTTTCGATGATCGACGTGACAGCCAAGTATGATTAGAAGGCGAGTTATTTATAGAAAGAGAAAGATCAAAAAGGTTTTTAAGGCGCCAAATTGGATACGCATTGGGACAAAATCCTACATAGTTCTTTATGGCCTGACTTCGACTTTCATAGTTGCTCATAAGCAGACGTACCCTAATAGCTTTATTCGGCTGTTTGCAAAATAAATTATTTGGCACTCAGGTCCAGCACGTTTCATTTTGATGCTCTGAAGAAAGTTCATGTTACTTTTTTGAGTTGACTTTGAAGATCTTTGATGTTTCTAATGGATGCTCCGAAGTACTAACCTAGTGATGTAACAATTTGGTATAGTATAAAATAGACAAAGCAACATGGTCACTGTGTTGCAATAAATAGAACAGTTCTTAGATATTTTTGATACAAACATCCCCTCGCCATCAACACCAATGTATTATTGAAAGTACTCAGAAGTAATGGCGATCATTACAGAACTACAGTCCTTGTTGAACCTATTTTGATACTCATTGTGCAATGTCTGGCTAAAAAATACATTGCCTATAATCGGCCCATCATGATTTGCCTATGTTTTGAGCGAATTCAAAAATGGCAATCCCTGTCGCGGGTTATAATTAGTTATATATATATATATATATATATCATATCATCAGCGCTATAGAAGCAACCTTTGCGGTAGCCGATAGCCTAGCTTCTTTGAAAGACTGATCTCTCTTAAGCCAAGCCAACATATAGCGGAGTGCGCCACAAGAGGGTAACCGGTTATTAGGGCTTTAGAAACACGTCTTCAAGATTCAGCTTGCGCAACGGTCAGCTGAATCTTGCAACGTGTGGTTAGAAAGACAATCAAACAGGTACCCAATCAAACGCTGAAGGACGCCACTTTCAGTCGAGCGCATCCCTTGGTAAATTTTGCAAGACTTCTTCTTTGTGGGAATAATTTTCAACCAGACGGCAAGCGATGACTCGAACAATTATTGTTCTCTAGTGTTACTCACTAATATTGTTTCACCTTTTTAGTACTGAGTGCTGAATGAACTCGCGGAGTCCTAACTCTGTACGGAGCTAAGACCATATGACGTGATGGGCGCTTGGTTTTTATATTCCTTGCTTTCCTAGTAAACGATAAAAGAAAATCGGCACTAGCCGACTGAGCCCTGCCGCCGCCGCCGACCGAAGAACCGGCTTGATCTTTCAGCAGGCGATGGCCTACAAAGCGAACACATTGCATTTGGCCAAAGCAGCGGGATACATTGCGTGGAAAGATGTCTTTTTCTTAATCTCCCGCACTTTTCCTTTATAAATACCTTCTCCGTGGAATCTTAGCCCTAGGTAAGATACGTGCTGAGCAGGAACGGCGGATGCGATCGCTGCCTGCCAGGCTTTATTCTTCCTGCTTAAAATAGTGAATCAGTCTAGCATGTAAGCGATACATACAAACGCTTACGAGGGTTGAAGTTAACTGAACCGTCCGAAACCCGGCTGTGTACATTCCCATTAAACCATTATCGCTGAAATGGCAGCGTTAGGTCTGATTAGCGACGTATAAATAAAATTTAAGTTTATCGGTACTATCATTGGCTCTCCTAGAACAAAACGAAGTGTATCTACCTCCGGTGTTGAACATAAGCCACCTCGTCTTTCGTATGATCGGTACATTTTCACGGAGATTTGATCGGCGACCTATCAAGCATATCTATGAAAAACATTTAGTGAAGATAGTAGATGACTTCAAGACTATGGCACTTCCACTAAACTTCAATTAGAATTGATGTTGTGCATTTTTTCCAGTGAGTATTTTCGGAACGTTTCATTTATATACGATTTTGAGCATAATTAAGAAGCTATTGGCTTGTAGAGTTTAAGGACCGAATGCATAATACACACTTCACTCTTTTCTATCGAAATCTGCCATTCATTACGCAAGTTCCGTGACAGGCTACCATCACAAACAGAGCTCATATTTTTATAGTAGAAAAAAAGCTAAGCTCTTTTCATTTGCGTTCAAACTTTCCGGTGTAAAAAGACAGGCAATTTTTAACTTCAGTTGGCTGAGCCTCGTTAATTACATACAAGCTATTCTATTCATTTGAATCTGATTGACTCGACCAGTACGCCATCATCAGCTTTGCCTTTCTCTCATACCATCCATCGTTCTCGGCAAGTTTGCCCGCGTGAATTCGTTCCCACTAAGTCATCATATTAATCTTTGGGTGGTTCTTCTAACATCCACCCACTCACCCACACCAAGCCGCTAGTATCATCACGCCAGCACGCGAACGATTGTACCCTGTAAGCGTGTGTCTATCTTCGCCTTTTTTCCTCCGGCATCTTATGACACCTCCTCTGTTTCCTACGTATGCATTTGTTATGTGGTGTGCAGGCCCTCCTGGTAACAGCCTTCAGCCACTGGGTTCGCTGCTTAGGCGAGTCCAGCCCGCAAAACTGTAAGCAGGCCATGAGCAATCAATGCAATACTAGATGGAAACCTAGCCAAGGCTTCTGTATTGCCGTGGAGGCTGTGTTCACCCCGTAGGAAGGAACTCGCTGTCGCTTCGACTGCTGTTGCGTTTGCTGCGTTTTTGACTGCTAGAGCTGCCGCTTTTGCTATCCCCGCTGTAATGTCTCACTACCGGGGCCGATCGACTGCAGGAAGAAGATCACCACTAGCCAACAACAGTTAGTCACGGCCAAACGGCCAGTGAACAGGGCCTACTTCTTCGTTTTCTCCTCGCGGCGACGGTCTGACGTGTTATTCCTACATATAAATAGCGAGTGATTGTCTAGTCGAGATTCAGTTGGCCATCCGCATTCCGTAAGGATAGACACGAACCCGAGAAACAAAGCGTCAGCTACGGATGCAGCAGGAACATTGATGCTTGTAGGCGCCATTTGTGCAAAGATACCATCGGCACTAACAGGACCAGCGGCATCGACGACGAGCCAAAAGCGTGGCGAACGCCACCTGACAAGGCGAGGGACGGCCATAGGCGGTACCGTAGTAGAAAATGCCCTTTGATTTTTTAAAGCAGTGTCCTTTCGGTTTTGCCTGAAGTAGGTCTTCAGTTATACCTTAAACAAAGATCTGACTTCTAGCGTTCGTAGCGAAGCATGAAAGGGGAATTAGGAATTAGTGGTAGACAATGGTCTTGCCGGAAAGAAGTTTTACCACTGGGGCTGAACCCCACACTCGGAGTAGAAGTAGTATTGAAGCAAAATATCGACAAGGAACCCGAGGCGGAGGAAAGTATGAATGCGTTAAGCGCCACTGCAGGTATAAAATGTTAAAATCCTACAGTACCATCATGAGTAGAACTGGGTCTCCATGTCCGTAAACGAGATTTCTATGAAAATTTCGTAAGTATGCTTTCAAATCTTTGGGAATTAATTAAATGAAGTCGGTGCGATGTTCCAGATGCATAGATCCATAGATGTCTAAATTAAAATCGCGAGTTAAAACTCCTTAAAGCAATAAATCGGTATTAAACAAAGGCCTAATTGAACTGAAAAAAAGTCGGATGTCGAAGGTATGATAGACGAATATCATATTCCATGGAAGACCTTTTTTGCGGATTATAAGCCGGTCGGTCCGTTCCAATTTTAAGTATAAAGTCCTAATAGATACAGCTTAATCGTATGTTAAGTTTTTAAAAATCTCCAGGACCGAAATAATATGCATTCCACGCTAACGGTGATCAAAAGCCAATTTCCTATGGCCTGATAGCCCTATACTTCACATATGCTAATGTAAACTTAGTACATTTCCAGCATAATAGTGTAAACGTTAGTGAAGAAATGTCACATTTTGATTTTTTCAAGTTTTTTTTTGCGAAGTATAATGTCACTATATAATTATTGTTATGATGTAATGGTATCAACGAATGTGCCTAGCAAGAAATTCACTTATTACAATGGATACTAAGGTTTACTTACTATCGCTTTTTTTCTAAAGCTAACATCTAGTGTGATACAGAAAATCTTAGATGAGAAGCGTGTGGTCTTTTCGAACATAAGATTTGTCATTGTAGTCGTTGTCATTGCAAGTTGAAAAAGCTGAAAAGGACGCACTAAGAATAACATTCTGTATGATATTCCTTTAACAACGTATAATATATTGAACGCCGTGAGGAGCCTTAGGTCACAATATTGATAATTTATACATTTTATGTACTGTTTTGCTTATCGTGGTAGCATCTAGCTATAGCTTACGGTAAAGAGCTGACATCCATTAGAGTAACGCAGTGGGAGAAAGGTTCAGTTTCGTCATGGATTCGTCTTTAGGGAGAAAATTACATACAATGGAATCTGCCTGGAGGCTATTTAAATAGGAAAAGCTTGTAATATAGTTTAGTGGTAACATACTCTATCTAGTAGACTAGGTATAACTAGGAGAGAGGAGCTACGGAGCAGAGTAGCGTTTACAGCTTCATATCAGACAATTTTTTACATGTTTCGTAATAACACAATGTAAAGTCAAGTTGTTGTCATCTAACATTTTGTTATAATTTGAAACAATTTGGTGATACGGCAGTGGCCACGTTTCTTGGCCTTCGCGTTTCTTGGCTTAGAATGTAGTCAGACTGAATTAGAATGAAATATGTTTTGGGAAAATTTGGAACGTACGTCACATTTTAATGTACAACCCTGAAATTTGTGTTTAGCAATAAAATCTTAGATGCAATAAAACCGAGTATGCAGAAATTTTTCGATTTTTAAATTGCCGACTATGTGCTTCAAAAGTACATGTACTAAAAGTTTTTTTTATCGTCAATAGCGATCTTCTGCCCACGTTTCTGCCCACGAGAAATTTCAATCTGGAATCTATCCGGGAAGATGAAAAATAAGACTCAATTACAAATCATTAAAAATCATAGTAAAACAAATCCGAAAACATCATATGATTAGCCCATAAAGCATAGGTTAGAGAGAGTTGTATTGTTAATTTCTAGAATTTTCGAATTAAGATTTTTTCATTAGTGTTATTTGTTATAAATTTATTTATAATTATATATATTTATGAGTTTTATGACATGCATTTTTTATATGGTTTAGTTATAATACTTACAAAGTCATTTTGGAAATGTGGGAGTTCACTGTTGTTGGACAATACTTACCATTCCTTAAATCGTGACAAAATGGCCTTGCCAAAGATCAACTTTTAGACCCTAACTGTTTACCGTCTTCTCAAGCTTACGAATCCGGTGACACCTAGTCCATTGACTTTACTAAACACTACTCGTTTGGGAAAACAAATTTAAGTTGGGCCACATAACATTGATGACAATCTAAATAATTACGCAGAGCATTTTAAATCAAGTTCATCATCTGATGCGAAGATGACTGTCGCATCCAAGTAAGAAATCGATAAATCGCATGATAAAACGCGTGTAAAACACCGATCCAATTTGAAAACCTCACATTATAGTAACCGATAGGTATCACCGAAAGAAATTTTAGAGTACCGATTGTTAGATATATCTATTTATATATATATATGACACAGTATAAAACACCCTTATTTAACCATGCTAGATGGTTTCGCTGGGAAGATTGTTAAATCCTAATGAATTGTTCAAAAACAACAACAACAACAACAAACAATTATTTTTACATTAGAAAATATTTTTTTAGATAAAATATTTCTCACGATGTTAATCATTCCTGTTTTGATTACCAGCTGATGGCCAACCAAACACTCGAAATATTTACCAACCCCTTGGTATAATTATATATATGCATTTTCTGTCAGTTATTAGTTCCTATTTGAATTTCTAACCCTAATAAAAATAATAAATCTAGTTAAAAATGAGAATTTAGCACCACAGGGCTTGTCAATGACGTTGATTGCGTAAGGGAGGCAATTGCACTGGGCTCCTTGTTATGTATATCGGCGGTCCGTAAGAGAAAAGTAAGCGTATCATATCAGCAGGCAGAGACATCACTTCAATGCCCTTCAGTGCAAGAGGTATAGTCTACGAAAAGTATATATATGAGAAAGACTGACTTCATAATTCGTTGTCAGAATTTGCGAAAGTTTACTAATGTTCGAATAGCAGTTGACGGTCAAGGATCACTAGGATGAAATGCAGGAAGTTCGAGAGACCAATAAATGTAACTTAGAGATGATTCATTGGTTAACTTAAAGACTCCGTGATGGTGATTTATTATGCATGTAATGGTGTGCCTTTTAGAGCCACAAGAGATACATTTAGAGAGAACAATATTTTCAAATTTATTTGCTAAGTTTACATATAAAAAAATGTAGATAGGATTAGTTTAGAAAATCTATTAGAATGAAATTTGATGGGTCTTTAAACTAATTCCCAATAGTGTTTAATGTGTCTCGTTGTGCCATCATATTGGGTCACTTTCCGTCAGAGTCACAAGACAAATGCACAGAATGCAACGAATGGTAAACGTTTTTGTTAGAGAAAGATCACCATGATCCCATCGTTCGCCCCCGAGAACAAACGATTTCTATTGGTAAAGTAGGTGTTTACTGTGTATTGAGGTAGATAGCTTATTTACGCTAGATTTCTCCTCGATAAGGTTGCTCATAAGCGAATTAGTAAATTCTGAATTGGTCGATGTGGCTAGCTGATCTTCTCTGTCGTGCTATAACAGCGTGTTCCTATTAGGATTAAGTTCGGGAGAGCTTTGTAAAACATTAGTTGAGTTATGAAGAGTGACAAAGCAATTGTGCTTTTTCCTTATTCAGCAAGTGTTGAAGCTTAACACGGCACGAAAGCTTAGCTAACGAAAAAATCTTTGTCATAAAAAAATGCCAAAGATCCTCTGTTCCATCGACATATAATGCACGATAAGTTTGATTTATAGGTATGCGAGTTCATATGAAATTGCGCATTTCTACAATTATGATTATTGCTACAAACTTTAATGTTTAAAAGTTCATTCAAATTCTCTAAACTTAGATTTACTTGCTGGAAGTTAATTTTGTTTATATTTATAATATAACCACTTAGAGCTTAGAATTCAACAGGCAAAGCACAAAGGAAAGCACCTGTCTGTTGTTATTTTGCTACGATCGAGCGCATTCTGCTCAAATTCGAAAACGTATCTATGGGCACTATTTGTCTCCCTATTTTCCTGTAGATTTCGTTGGGAAATCATTATATCGGGAGCGATTAGTTCCTTCTATGTAATGTCATAAACATTCATTTGAGAGTACGAGTTTTTTTTAACAAAAAATTATGTTATGGCTGACAAAACTGAACTTCGCTTGATATCCTGAAATGATTTTAGAACTAAAATTCCGATCAGTTTGCCAAAGAAAATTCACAGATGGAAAGCTTAATGGCAAATATGTATCGTGAGCCGATCTAGTGACCAACCCAATAACAACGCATTTCAAAATGGCGTTCCTGTATAAAAATCAATTTTTTTTTGTTTGGGATAATGCAGATATATGCAAGTTCTCTCTATAGAATTTCTGTATAGGAATAAATAAAACATTCTGTTTAAGTTTGATATTTCTCCTAGACTTAATTTATCTAAAACGTCAACCAACGCTCTGAGAAGCTGAGCTTGGGATTAACGAGGATAGTTATTTTTTTTCTTTTGCTACTCACAGCTTCTATTCATAGCCTTTCTGAATGTACATTCAAGTAAAATCTAGAAACTAGATATCGCGAAGGCCAGTGAGACTCGGTCAAACTTGTCTTAATGACGCTTGACGTCTTCGTACGTACCTTTTGCTTTTTACGGTACCATTATCTTCCAACCATTTAGACCAACCAATAGCGGATATATATACTGATCTGGTATATTTCCTCTAGCCCATCACAGTCGGGTACATTTAAAGTTGCGAAGTTACGTTTTATTTTAAGCGGAATATCAGTTTACGAAAAGTTCTTGACGGCGAGGGTGTTACAATATATTCGAACAGTAACTTATCCAACTACAAAAAAAAAAAGGGTAAAGGTTGCTGAGATGCCATTTCGTACATAGCTTTTAGAGTAGCTTGCAATTATATACGGCATACATTTACTACGGTCGATTTGACTTTCGAAACATCTTCGATCGATGATCATCGTCAAATATAGCTCACGCTACGACAAAGACCCAAATCATCAAGCACTATCTTTCGCCCTGTAGTGTTTTCGCATGATTACTGAAGACTAGCGTTTACAGAGCAATCTGTGTCATTGTTAGCTTTCTCGCATTCGTTGAAGGCACGCGCAGCCTCTGGAAGAATTAAAAATGGTTTAAGTTGATCGTACGGTGTTAGAACTTGCATCACACGTCCAATTCATGTGACGCGGTGGACGATGAGGGTTACATTCGCTAAACTTCAAAGGGAGAGCACTCGAAAAGAGACCGCAATATTCAACAACAGTTTCGGTCGTCTGATTTACGCGAAGTACCGTACAGTTGTCTGCTCAAAACGTTCAGATCAGATAAAGTAACTCGTGTAAGCTCAGAGCAGCCACGGACGGCTATCGTTCATCTAGAAATAGATTACAATATGGCGTCGCTTGGAGTGGACATCATTGCGATCTGTCGATCGATTTATTAACGCTACAATGAACTCCAGCAACTTGACGTCTACGGCAAACTCCAGAATATTGTGTTAATATCTATTCTTCTATTAAAATTCTATCGAAATTTGATAAAGGCAAGCTTATAGTGAAACTTTCTTATAGGCTATATTTCAGCGCACCAATGTACGGTCCGTCGTAACTGCGTGGATCACTCATATAGAATACCATTCATTGTACGATATCTAGTAATATCCGGAGGATATGCTAGTACTTGCGGATCTGAGATGATTTCAAGGTATTATCTTTCACGCGGTAAACGTAGTAGGACCACTTAGTCAAGTGGTCCTTACAACTATTATATTAATAAATGTTCACGTGACCGTTTATGATTTGTTAAGACGTATAAAAGCTAGCCCTGTCGAGGTTTACTATATAATTACGATGATTTTGTTATAAGAGTGATGTCGACAGAAGCTTTTATATGTGACTGGGCGCTAATTGGGCACTTTTTAAAATGATCAAGATGACTCCTATTTTCATATTTCACAGTTACCGACACGAATAAATCCGGTCATTTTTCTGTCTGTAGTTAGATATACATTACGATTTCGAATGGTGGAGATTTGTACTGACCTGGAGAATGACTATCTACTATCAAAACGATTAAAGAAGAATATTATATAATTCTACTCTTAAAAAAAATGGAAAAAAATTGACTTCTTAAATCAGTAAATAAATCGTCTCTTTTTTTAACGAATATTCACTAACTATAAGATAGGAACCTGTTTTTATTTAGAACGAAAACACGGATTCAACTTATGTCCCACTATTTTATTCGATACAATCTTTTGCCAGCCTTGAATTGGCCGAATCAGTGTATTATAATGTAGCTACGTTTCATTGTTCTAAAAATTCAGGTTAAAAGTTAGGAGAATGGCACCAGAGAACCTCATACAGTTTTCTGTGAGAAAAAAACACAAATATTAGTATCCTGTTTTTATCATGATCTGGATATACTGTGTTATTAGAACGAACCGATGGCCTGCAAGTCCAGGGTATAGCGTAGAGTTTGACGTAGCCGGTCTTGTCCGACGAAGGACGGAGTTATGATCGGCGCGTTGGCATGTATGTATACAAACACAAAAATCGGAACCTAAACTTTGGTCGGCTATTTGCCGTTACAGAGATGCGTCCTGTCGCTGTTCCTGATACCACAAAAAGGCCAATTGTTTTTTCGACAAATTAACTATGAAAAACCAATATTGCATCGTTATCGAAATCTAAGCTATCTATCGAGTCTCTTGACGCAGAGCAACAAAATGTCTGAGATCGACGGCCTACGTTATTGTCAGTTTTCATGCTGCTTTTAGAATAATTTAAAAAACACTTTTTTTAAGAAATTCTCTCACTGGGCTTTTGGGTTTAACGGAAATGTATCAAAAGGTTTTGAAAGGACTTTTTTGATACACCTGGATCTTTTACACAAAAATGAACTGCGGTCTGATAAGGAAAACACCAATAACAAATTGGGTAATTTAAATACGCTCCAATGGTTTATACTTTGAAATTTTTAGCGGTATTGACCTGTTACCGTTTAAAGATTTTAGTCTGACGTTAGTCCAGGTTTTATCTGCTGGATTTTTTTCACACGTGGCGTATTTGAACGACTTGTCAGCACTATCGCACCTACCAATATCGCCTGACGCGCGGTTACCTCTAAAAGGGGGCTCGCGAATTAAAAAATAAACATTTCAAAATCGGCTAATAGAAGATTTAGATTCTGAATGTGAGCTACGATAGAGGTAAAAGGTGGCACTTCTAGCGGATGCAGAACGTTTCGTAAAAGTACTGTAGATAACGAACTAGGAATTACGTCGGTTAAGGCATCAAACAGGTGAGCGATGCGAAAGGCCTGAAATCGATAAGGAATTTTCAACCGATTCTTAGAACATCATATTTATTCCGTAGCAAGGAACCGAAGGGTTTACTTCCCTTTGGAGCTCTAAGATTGCGTCTATTATAGAAAAACCCGAAAAAATAAATAACATTTATATTGGGATGTTTGGTCAATTCCGAACCTTTGTTGAGAAAGCGGTCCAAAAATGTTCTCCTAATTCATATTAGGGTCTACAGAAAACCTTTTGCAAATTTTAGTATAAAAAATATTTTCTTCTAGTTAGGGTCGAGTTTGTCGAGAACAACATATCTTCTTTAAGTTAAGCTGCCACAAAATAGGTCATAAGAAGCTTTCTGACCGGTTTCTGATACATATACATACATACATACATACAAGAACAAGATGTGTATATTATAATTGTGCATAAATATGGATGTCTGCAATTTTTTCCAGCGTATCGTTGTTCTTCTTAGCAAGCAGAATATGGAAGAAGAAACAAAGTATATAAAGCTTTGGTGGCTTCATTATTCTAAAAAATATGTTTGAGAAAAGGCTTGCAGTTAAACGTTTTCGGAAAAAATCTCCTTTGCTTTGTAGTACCAAAGTTCTTACACCTACTAAAAAATCACTCTATAACGCACCTAAAAAAACGAAGCTCTGCGTACGCATCGAAGACGTTTTACGTATCACGGTAAGCAAGATAATGAAACACTACGATTTATTTCAAAAGCGTTTGTCCAACTTCCCACACCAAGCGGCTCGGTAGCGTCGCCTTATTCGAATTGCTTACATAGATGCCTGAAATCCTACAATTGTGACAAGGACGAACAAAATGCTTTCATAAAGCAATATGTAAGTATGTACGTGTCCGAAATAGTTTGAAAAGTTTTTGTCTAGAAGGGCCATCATGTCTCACAAGAGCGGACTTCAAGCTTTAATTTCCCTGAAGTAAATCGCCCGTTAAGCTGACCTACTAGTCATTGAATATCACCTTAGTTGTACTCTTTGATTGTATTAAAACTCGCTCATATTTTCATCCAACAGATACTCTATAGCCTGAATCTTCTATGCATTTTCGTTTGATTGCTCAAAGATCATTTAGTTTTCTGATATAAAAGTGTGAAAAAACGTCGGTAAGGTTGAAAACCGGACAAACGGGTAATAATGTGCTCTTGCTAAAAATGCCAATCATGCCAAGGGGTCTTCGCTCACTAAGAAGGATTATAACGATAAGAAGCTTACCTGGAACGCAGTTAGGATAAGTGTAAATCCGCTGTTGGTTTGTCTCAAGGTATCAGTTGTGTACTTGAAGGTCACGTAGTTACTCTGGGTGAAAAGGGTTCCCACTGATGTTCGATTGTGCTGGCACGAGACATCCATCTAGATACGAGAATGAATAATTTGTTTTGTCATAAGGCTCTTTAGATAAACAATCAAATTGTGCGTAATATTGTAATTCATTAATCGAACGTTTCAGCTTCTTTCTGTATTGAAAACGATCTTCCGTCTTCATTGAAGAACCTACTTTAGGTGCCCATACGGTGCTTATAGTTGTTTATACAATATTGAATTGGAAATTTCGATTTTTTTCCGGTCGCCACCACTCCTGTTTGCTCTGGGAAGTTTGCAAAAAAGCCCTTCAATCCTTGGGAACTGCACGTACCCTGCTCTTTCCAATGGCATGAGGACCATCGAAGATGACGAAGTGATCGGTGCAGCCCAGTGAAAGGTCCTCGAATCGCAGCATTAAATATTGCATTTCGGAAGGGGTTTGGAAAGTAAGGACACAATATTGGTCCGTTTCGTTGCCTGCCCTGAGAACAGCATCCTCGATCTGCATCTGGGGGAAGGGGTCACTTCCGCTGCAAAGCGATGTGATATTCACTGAAAGATAGAAGCTATCTCTAGAAAATCATCTTTCGAACTTCATCTTTGTCTCAGTGTATTTGCAGGAATAATGATAATAAAGCTCAGCGGAGATGATCTATTATTGTCGCAGTCATTATCGAGCAGATGGATTGGACATCGGGTCAACATTTTGCATATGACACTTCACCGGTGGAAGCCGTATTGTGTAAGGTATTCGCACAAAATTATGGAACATTTCACTCCTGCTCTGTTTTCGTGCAGTGTTCTGCTATTAATGATATCTGATCTATTGGCAAGTCAGAGATGAGTGGTAACACTATCAGCGCCCGTTCGTGATTGTTAGTAAATGCGTTAATTAAAAAGCGTACGATAGGCTCATTCCCTTTGTCAAAATACGTGTACGTCTAAGAAAAAGGCTCGATATAATGCTATACACCTGCAAATGACACGTGCACATTGTACCCTTGATAATACTTTTTGATGCGGTGTATTTTTCTAAAGATTGTTTCGTTTTAATATACTTTTACTAATGTTATAGCTCTTCATTCTACTCTCGATTCGTTAATGCAGAGAGAGAAATAACCGATTCATACATGTGGAACCGCCAAACAGGCTAAATTATATATATACTGAGAAACATGGCGAGCCTTTGCAGCTCTTTCAACTATAGGGCCATAAAGATCTACACATATTCACCAGCGGCGTATTTCGATTTCTGTTGTTACGCAATGTTACCTCGGCTTCATGACAACCAACCGCTTGTTGGAACAAGGAACGATATTAGGATATAAGCTATTTCTGAAACAAGTTACTCAAACACATAGGCTTTAAGCCACAACTAAGGCAGTTCGTAGTAATAAAAGGCTCGGCCTTTCCATTGAACGTCCATACCGCTTTTAACATATAGAGCACTTACGATAAACAGTTCCATGAACGTTTCGCTTGTCTTGTAGTGACAGGAGCAGGAGCAATAGTGAAACATACACTAAACACGAAGGAAAAGCTTGTCCCTTTGCCATTTTCGTTAACAATCGATGACTCGTCACGCCGAAGTTATTTAATTTGCACCGTACTTTTCGATTCCACTCGTGCCGAGGAAGTTTTGCTTGGGGCAATAAATAGGCTGTTACGTTTCATCTACGCCATTTACTTAGGCTAATAAGAGGTGCTTTTTTGTGAAATATTTTCCTCTACGAGAAGCTTGTTGTTTGCCAAGAACCCGTATAAGGACGCCTAATCAGCTGTAGCATTGTTTCAACGAGACGAATACTGCTGAATCGTTTCGGTTCCTACGAATCTATTCGAAGATATCGATTAAACAGGTAGTCGAAATCACACTCGGCGGAGCGTATTGACGTTGCTTATGGGGCGGATTGTGACAGCGGTGGAAGTACAGGGGAAGCTCTGCTTATTTTTTTTTTTTGTTCGATAGAGAAAATGACAAGGGCAGTCTAATCTTTCGCTGTCAACAACATGCATTAGCAGCCACTACTCTATATATGCTATTACTATTTATACCCATTGATTCATCCCGATTCTGGAATGGCTGATCCCGTGCCTTAACACGTCATGGGCAGAAGTGGTTCTGAGTAAATGCACTAAGTGAGTGCATTAAATCTGTTTTTTTTTTTTTTCTGAAAAAACGGTTTTTGCAATCGATAAGTTTTTTTTTGTGCAAATTTTAAATTTAAAAATGCATTTTAAATTGAAAAAAGCTTGAGTCAACAATTTACCCGAATATGCCCAGAACGATTTAGAATAGCATTCGCTATTCCAACGGGTTGAACCCGCCTACAGCATATGAGGTTAGCTTATCCGCAAACATGTTACCTGTATATACGCACAGCTTAAAAAATTCCTCAAAAAGATTTACCGTTAAACCTAGAAAAGGCTGAAACAGTTTAAACCCAAGCACGGCGTGATCTGGATGGCTGGTGCGCACCTCTTTGGCTGCGTCGCCATTCCAACAATCATGAACGTCAAGCGGCCATCGCTCGTTCGAACCTCGGTGTTGGCAAGGGTACGCCTATCGTTCGTAGGGTTGTTGCAGGCACCACAGTCAGGCCTGGCAAAATTAATTACGACTATAGCGGAGTTCAGTTCCTGATGTGGCCACAGAGGTGATTCCGGCAACTTATGTATATACCAAAAATGACTATTTTTCATCAGATCAATGGTTATTTATTTCTCATACGTCTCGTACCGGGGCGAAATAACGAATAGATGCGTACGCCTAGGCGGCTCAGTCAGTCTCCTTAAAATGTCACTGATCTCGTACATTTTGACTTGAATGTCTGTGCACGAGGCGTATCCAGACGGTTTGTGCAACAAATCTGTGCCAACAATGGCTAGTTCATTCATTTGTAGTGTGTGTGTGTAGTACCGGACCACTGAATGAGCGGTAATGTAAACGACACATTTTCAGAATAGGATCTACGGAGAATATAGTTTAACTAGTCATACTCGGCTTTCAATGGGCTCTATATGCTCGTACGTTAGCGACTGCTTTGTTTCGGGAAGTCGTAAGATGAATCAATGTTCAGGGAACGTTAACAACTTGCGTGTTACTTTAATCGCAATGGAAATCTCCATGTTCACAGGAAGACGCTTAAATCCTTTAGAGATTTTTTCAAAATGAACCAAATCTACACACTGACGCCAAGTCTGTGAGAGTTGGCAGAACTAGAAGATGGCGGCGCTTCGATAGGTGGCCTATAGGGTGAACGTTCACAGCTCAACGATATGAGTCTGTTGATGCCTGTTGAAAAAGGAAAAGGAAAACTTTGTGTTTACAAAAGTTCTCGTTCTCCTGCGTTATTAGGCCAGGTTTGATCGATGTTCGACGACATCGAATTTTAGCTCGTTTGCGGTCAGCCAAATCAAGTGATCGCGCTGGCCAGTGTTCTTTGATAACTATATTAAAAAATAAATAACAACGCAACTCTTCGATATCTTTTGTAGAGTTTTCTAGTGCAAATCGTTCTATTTCGCTACAGCGGATATGCCCAGCTATCTTATTTATTGGTTGAGTTTTTTTAACATGAAATAACCAACAGGACTGCGAGCAGACATCCTCGAGCTCAGTCTTAGCGAGTTACCCAAAAATTATCCAAAAATTAACATTATCATATACGTGACACGAGCAACGGAAGTTGTATCGGTAACAATGCACCATTTCTAAATAAATCGTTAGGTAGAAATATTTGCTATAAAAATATACTGCGCCTACACAGTGTACATAAAAATCTATAAATTTTAGACGAAATCTATGAAAATCAAACATTGCCATTAGGGCTTCTTGCTTGTTTCATCTAGACAATCAGTTTTCCGTAAGTAAATATTATCGTTAAGCTTTTAAAGCTATCTTTGATACGATTTGTTTTTGTTGGCAGTGCTTTACGTGAACAAGAACTAGGCCGGAACGTTGAAACTTTCATCCGCAGTTTAGATACTATGAAATCGTTAGCGAAGTCAGCCCAGAATCGCTAGGACTATTTGTTTTTCAGCAGTTTAGCCCGAAGCTTACGAAAGTGTTCCCTTTCCGTGATGGTTTTTCCCTGGATTTTGGTAATATCACTTCTCATTAGCAAAGGTCATTGCCGGATTTTAGAAGCAGTGTCCACTACTAGCCACTCAGCAACTACGCTATATGCTTGTCTTCTAAAGTTGGCCAGTAGACTCATGCTGTTCCGTGGGTCGTATTGTCTACCTATATTAGACAAAAGATAGGTTCTGGGAATCCGATAGAACAAACGTTTAGCTTACTTTTTGTATCGTGTCGTAACACAGTGCATCGTATCAGAACGCGTTTCTCAAATACTGGAATGGAACATGGTCACTTCCTCAGACTATTAGATACGAGAGGATTCAAAAGTAAAAATCATGCATTTTTCATGATGCTTACCTAGTGACGCATCGCCCCGAGTAAGAAAAGTACAATTTCGAAGCGATAAAGGCTTGCTTCACGAAAATCCGTTAGCTACATTGCCCAATTATACGCTCGTGACATGTGGGTACCAACTGCTTTATCATCGCTGAGCAAGCTATAAATTAAATCCTCGACTAGAGTGAGGATATTGACAACGGGTATGGCAGTATTTTCTCGACCTATCAAGGGCTGTGAATAGAAGTTCGTCCGTGACATGAATACAGGAGCGTTGTACGTATTTGAACGACTATCTTTTTTCAAAGGTACGTGCCCTAAGCAACAGTTATAGCCAGTAACATTCCCATAGAACCATACCGAAGATTCGATTGATTATCGATACATTGCATACTTGGCAAGGCCAAATGCACTGCGTACTTTCATTGGTAATCAATGAAAGGCGAAAAGAATCGAAAGAAATCGACGATAGGGTCTAATTGTTTATTTTAACGAGCTAGTTGTGGTCCTACGATTGCTTCGGCCGTTGGTTAACCTTGAGATCCCAACGGATTTTTCCTGTTAGCACTAACACGGCAGAAATATTTAAGACACTGTTGTACATTTGAAATGTACAGCGTGCAAGACTGTTCACAGCAGCGTCCGGTTTTTTGACGCCGGCGCAAGCTAAACTAAAGCCTCGAATAGAATAATGAACTGAGCAATAGACACGGGCAACGTCCGGTTTCCTTTGTCACGCTCATAGATATCTGGTACTATCGAGAGTAGTAACATACCCTCCCTTTAGCTTGGCCGCTTTTTCGGCCGCCTGTCGGATGTGCGGGGTGTCTCATTGTCTAGCTAATTCTAGTCTAAATAGCTGGCGATGTTTCATATTTTAATTTCCTTGCCGTCCAAGAAAGGCCCAACTAGCGTTAGCTCCTTTTTTCCAAGTAATGAAGGCACCTTGCGTTTGGTAATTTTCTGTTATCCACTGAGCAGCTTTCGTCGAAGCTCCGTTAGCCCACTGTTTAAGAAGTTCAACTCGCTCTCTCCTTATGATAAACAAGTTATCCGCGTACGCAATCAAATTCACAGCTGACAAGAAGTCCACCAACAAAAACCTCGCAACTTAACAAAAAGTCGTATTCTCTTTCTTATGAGGGATTTCATTCCTTTAGCTGCAGTATATAAGGCCCCGTTCCTTTAGAATAAAAACTACTTTTGCTTTTTCCCATACCTTGGAAAAACCGAGCTTAGATATTGATAGCATTTTCAACTAATGAAATTATATATCGTATAACTCATTGCAGTCCTCAGGATATCACGACAGCTTGGGAGTTCTCTTACTAGAACGGTCAGATGTTTACGGCAACACCTCCATGTGCTCTTTCTGGGATGAATCCAGGCTATTACAACTTTTATACCACTCCTTACGAGAGGGATCAGGATAACGGAAAAATCTTCCGGGTACCTCTTTTCGCTTAGCGTCTTCTCGAAAGCCGCTTTGACGGCGTCGCCACTTCGCTTTCTGAGTCAAGGTAATTACTCAGATCTTCTGTTTCAACTCGTGTTCCGTGCTATCATTCTTACTCATTAGAAAATTCATTATGTCATTATTCTATCGAACAGCGAACCGTTAAGTCAATGGTCGATTCATGCCTGTTCCGCTGGACCATATGGGTATCTCTAATGTTAGGGGTTACAAAATCATCGGTAACCATGAATATCTGAACTGTTATCTTTTATTACCATTATGGACAGTCTATATTTCTGAGGTAGCGTCGAAGTAAATCGAGAGTTTTACCGATATTCGATATTTTTCCATTGAAGGAACGACGCTGTCTAGTATAATCATAAGATCTTTGGCCGAACTCTTCGATCACATTAATACAGATCGAAGCATTTGATAGCTTGCACTTTGACTTACATTCGTCCTGCATCTCCGTAGCTCTGGCATTGTGCGGTTTTTTTTTCTTGCTGCTGTTTTACAGGAGGGGCTGCTTAGCGGGGTAAGGGAAGAGCTGTGCCACTATAGCCAACTCCAATTGCATCGTCGTCTTTAATCTATCTAGTATATCTACTTAAGGTCGATGTTGCAGACCCCCCCCCCCCCTAATTTTTTTGCAACGGTAGATTTTACTGGGGAACTGTAGCTGCCGCTGCGGGTGCACGCAATTTGAGTACCACATGGTGCCCACATATCCTCGCTTTGGATAGAGGACATATAGTTGAATTTGTTCCGTGGTCGACTCGATATTAATTGCAGCATTTCGGTGTGGCATCGCAGTGTTTCGCCATATGGCTAAGGCTGCCACGTTTGTAGCATATATATGGTTCAGGGTGCTATACCTATAACATCCATAATTTATAACTTTCTAAATTAACTAAATTATTATAACACTTTTAAAAAGCTACTCGATTAAAAATAAAAGTGTACGTCCAATAAAAATGTGTAAAATGAAATAGTTCGTACGCCAACCATTTTACCGTTAGATCGAAGAGAAAAAGTTAAATATAAAAAATTATCTCCAGAAATACACCGAGAAAACAAATGCGTTTTTTTAAATAGGAGCCTTTCCAACAGTTGCCCAGCAAAGCACCAAAAATATGTTTTTATCTAGTATTTGTAATTTGTCCAAATTAATATTATGTTCTATGAGGAAAAAGCTTCTCGCGGACGAAACTGTTCATCCAGTCGGTTGTTGTTATTAAAAGATCGGGACGAGTGTTTTTGCCAGTTGTCGGCTTCCCGCCAAGCGCGCCATTCTAGTTTTCGTGATAATTCCTTACTTATTCGACCATACACGACGTAACAATATTTTTAGTATGTTTACCGATGATGACACATGCGTTCTGCGTGGTCTCTCGCTTGGTACTCGAAGACGGCCCAGCCGTATTGCCAACCCCGCATTAGGTCACACAGCGGGCCACCAACGCGAGAGGAGTATCTTGTTAGTGTTGTTCCCCCTGCCAACGTCATGCTTTCGTTATTGTTTCCATCATTATTACTGCAGTTGTTGCTAATTCTGTTATTATCATTGTCCCTAGATGTTCGTCATGCAATGGATTGCCGCTGAGATCCATATTACTCAAAAAAATTGTAACCATTTCTATGTAGGCGATTGATGGGTTTGATTGTGTGTGCTACTTAAAAGACATCTTTGTGTTTTGCCTCTTCTAATAGCTTTAACGTTTTTCTGTCTTTAGAGAATATATAAATAAGGAAGAACGATGTAAGTGCCCACATAGGCGCCTACTAACAGTCGCCATCGTTAGGGCTACTGCAAGACTGTGTAGAATTAAGTGAAGTGCCCGTGTATAAGCGATGGTTGTACACCCGCTCCTCAATGTGGAGGCAAACTTGTAAAAAATAAGTATAAACTTATTTAGGCATGGATGCAGAGACGCTGTTCTTTTGCATTGTGGTCTGGACAGTAGAATATCATAGAGCATTGTTAGACAACGACCACCCCGTGGAGCAAACGTGACTTGCTTACAGTGGGTAATTGTTATTTATATTTTGGTTTCTAGCTGTTTTCAGTGATTATAAGTTAGATGTCTTTCTCAATTTATCACTTCGCTCGGACGGTGTCCTTAGGTCATCGTCTCAAAGACTCGCTGTATTCTTCGTTAGTTATCCTTTTTTTGTTGCTGTTTATTTTAAAAGCACTCTTCCTCTTTTCTGTTCCTTATTTCGAACGTGTAAATATATACGTATGTTATTTTTCGAATATGTATTTCTAAGACTACATCTGAAAATGACCCATATTTGACTAACATTTAATAGATACATTTGTAAGATAATTAGATTTAATGAGGTTGCCACCATTTTGAAAATTACTGTTTTGTATTGCGACCTGTGGATCGATCAAACCTGATTAAGAGAACAGCCAACGATCTACCCTGAAGTAGTTTGACAAACAAGTAAGTATTGCACTAATAACACTACATACATTTTTTTTTCTTTTTTGGAGGTTAAGGGCAAATGCATTATGCAGACCGGACATCATTGACTGCGCTTTGTCCGGTACTGTGGGGCTCTCACCCACTAAACCCTGGACCCCTTTATCAGCTTGGGCCATGGTTCGGTATATGTTTGCTATTACTTCGAAGAACACGCTAAGCATTATATTCAGTTAAGGGATGCATCACTTTAGGGCTAAAGAATATCTTCTTCGAACTAGCACCAACTCTTGCCGTTTTTATATTGCGACATACCGTGCTTGTATAGCAATGCGGAAAATGTAACAGAGCAGAAAAAACAATGTAAACGGTGGAATGTTTCAAAAAAATGTTTCAGTGGAACATAAACTATCGATATCTTATAAGCTGCTTTCTATACTTCTGCTTATAATACTGCCACGTGCATCTGACCGAAGAGCACGAAATCATAGTGAATCTGCTGTAGGCCAGCGTGAAATAACGTCAACGGCTAAATGTGGTGCAGAATTAATGCCAGATCCTCTCGTAAGGACAATCCGCCTAAGACCAATCAATGCACGATGTAGTCGATCAAAAATCATTGGTTTTCATATTGTGACCTATCTCGAAAAGTAAATGGTCAAATCACAAGCTACTATTTGAACTCTACTTAAACCGATCGATAATGGAATCGGAGCCATAATTTCTATTCATGTAACAGTAAATCGAAAAAGATCTAACGAACCCAGGACCGTACCATACGACTTGATGTACAGTGTCTGGAATGCCTGATTTAGCGTCCGTTGATATTATATATACCCTTAGTAACCTGGTAACTCGAATCTATAGAGAATGCGTTTAACTAACATTTAAGTTACTGAAAGTTGTCTCACCGAAGGCTCGTTATTCCACCTGTGACAACAGGTAAAAATATGTGACACCGCACTTTCCTTATTCACGCTTTCTACTCAAAGATCTGTCAAATTCCTAGATGCGCAAAAGCTACTCACGCGAATGTTGCCATATATGTATATGACTATTGTTTATCTATCTCAAATTCAGGCGGTAAACATACACAAGGTTTGCCTGTCTTTACGGGCAAATTGTAACAAACCCTAGCGAGGGATCACATCAATATTTTACAAAAAAAGAAAAAATCATGAGTACTAATCTGGCTCATTTTGATTAGAAGCTCTTTCTTCAAAAACCACTCGAATCATGCTATGTTTACTTCATATATGAAAATCTGCAAAGAGGTAAAAATGAACCTTGTACGTTTGCTCAACCTAGAGCATCTATAGCCTAGATATAAGGAAATACTTCCACTCTAAGCCTAAATACCCGGTTCGTTTTCTATTTATTCGACTGTACTATTTTATTAAGATTTTTTTATCGAAATCAAAATTTAACCCCATTGCTAAATGTAACAGTTTAGAAATACAGTTACCAGAACGGCTTACAAGCAGACATATTCAAGTTGATTGGGCCTTGTTGCCCTAAGGAAAAGTAAACGTTTGTCTGGAATTGTGTACGAATATATTTGCCAAGTGTTGCAATAAAATAATTATAGCGTATTCAAATAAGACAACTGTAACATGCTGATAGCAGTGAATAGAGCCGTTTCGTATCTTTATATATTCGTCATTGCCTTCAATCAACTGTAGTACAGGACCTGTAAGTATGTACCTGAGTAATGTTTGGGGAACGTACTTGGGAATTTTAACAATAAATTATTATTTATTGTTAAAATTCCCAATAAAATTCCCATCTACAAAGCTCGCAACACTAACGAGCTGTCGCTTGTCCAATAATTTATGGTGACTCACTGAAGTTTCTGTACGTATCTTCATCTTTAATTTCTTTGTCCATTTTTCAAAGTGAACGGGACCAATAGCCAGGTCAAGTAAGCCATAGGACACTCAAAAATACTCTGGGCAGCTAAAAGTCAAGATAATCTTTGCAATCTACACGAATAGAAACTATTTTCTATGTCTCTAGTGGTCATTATGCAATAACTTCTGACGTTTCCTCGAAGGGAAGAAATGCAGATAAACGATTATGCCGATAAGGTCACTACTCGATCGAGACGCTATTAAAGTTGCTGAGATACTTAAGCGGTCCTACTAACAAATCTGTCCGAATGGTACCAGTAACAATGACAAGAGATGATAGCCCTGCTGACCCAACGATGTACAAAGAAATCGTTCCTAATAGGCAATTCCTGCCTCAGAAATAAGCAACTGTGCTTATGGATATCTGTAAGCAGCACAAGACTTACTACTTGCATTAATAGTCCTGAATTAGAAAGCAACAGATTGGTCAGACTTTCAATCAATCTAATAAGTCTAATCAAAGCTAGGTAGTATGTACGGTAGATCCCAGACGTCACAAGGTACTTTTCCTACTAATCAAGGGGCCCAGATGGCGACTTGATGCCCTAAACTGATGATAGACTAAGAACCCAGACAAGACGAAAGATAAATCGTAAAATGGGCCATTGTAACGAGTTCTTAAAACAGACGTGAACAGCGGTATCGAGGCAGGCCCTAGAAGGAACAGACGAAAGTCTGTTATGATGATCGTTAATGTGCTCACAATTCTTGACACAAAGGCCGCTGATTTCGTCATTAAACTCGTACCTTGCATTTTTTTGATTTGGAATGGTATAACTTTAACTTTACTACATAACTTTATTTGTTTACGGAAATTTTGCGCGAAAGAATGTTTTTCTATTAGACTGTTTACAGTTATTGCCGATACAAAGCAAGGTAAAACTGTGTTCGATAGGTAGTAAAATTATCCATGAACCGTCTTATTCGATTGTTTTACATACGCATGTTATTTGCCGAATGGATGGTGTTAGCAAATAACAATAAATATACCGGTCAAATATTACCTCTGTTTCTCCGTATTTCATTATCAAGTAGGCGCGGTCTGCCTGTAGGCCGCGTCATCAGAAACACTACGAATACTTGAAGTGTTATTATTCTAGATTTCCAATACACTTTTATTACTAGACATGTTAGGCAAAAGCTTTAGGCTAGGACATATAGAGGTGACGCAGTTAACGTTCTAGTTCGAGTGTGCTTGTAGCTGCCGTCACGTTCACACGTTGTGAGGGCGCCTGTTGTCGCCCGAGGTTTTTCATCTCTCGCTTATTTACTATTATAATACTGTTACTACGTTATTCAGTTAAACTTTTTCTCGCACAACGCGGGGACGCGGCGCATTAATAGACGTAAGTTAGTTTTTTGAGCTTCATTAAAAAAAAACAATAATTTTTAAAAGCATCAATAATTAACTTCCTTTGTTTACACGAATCCTACAGAAATGTGTCAACATTGACCTGATCTATAGTGTATCATCTACCGTCTTTATTAAACAGCTACTAAAAAAAGTACGAATCGATCACTTTTTTTTTAAGGGTGTTTTTTAGTGCGGTACCTATACGTATAGAACTGGCTTATGGGGTAAAAGTAGAAAGGTTTTTTTAGTCATTGGCTGAACTTAAACATTAACTACTATATATCTATTCGTCAGTCAGCAAATGATCTGACCGGTGAAGCAACTGAGTCGGAGTGTTGCTGGTACAAAAACAAGCGAAAATTTATTTTTCGAAATACCTAAAGGTTATTGGAAAATTCAAATCAGTGGTGGTCAAGTTTAAGTCCCCTGTTGAAATTTCGAAGTGGAGCCTTCAGCGAAGAGTGTAGACGACGCATTTCCTATTTGGAAGAAAATAATTATTAGTAGGAAAGTAAACCATTGTTGAACATGATGACGTGTAATGATATCCAGTAATATCCCGCTGTCCCCATGAAACTCTGTAAATCCTTCATCTAGAAACGATTTCTCAGAAAATATGGTATGGTGTTAAGGTCATGCTCGAGCAATCCGTATGCGATCTGCACCTGCAAACAACGCACACGTTTGATTTACGTACATCGGCCACATCGAATGATGTTGCTTTGATAAGGCCACAAGCCGGGTGTCCTTATGTCTTGGAAAATCATTGATGCCAGTTATAACAAACACTTCCCGAAGTTGCAACTGAATTCATGTGATCGGGAATTCTGACAAACACGCTGCAATGCTCCCCAACTTCAGTTTTTCTGCATTAAACAGTACGAAAAAGTGGCAAGTGAAGTGGTCAGTGTCTACTAGAAGGTCTGCCTGTCAGGCCTTCCGCCTCAGTAGATAGTTTCTTCCCGGCATCTGCGGGCTCAATCTAACAGCAGTGCATGTAGTAGCTGATCCACCGACATCCTCCACATGACGTTTACCAGCTAGAGTTGATAGTGCTTTGGAAAAAACACCAGCTCACTTATATTATATATATTTTAACAGGTTATATCGCTCAAGGTGGGAAAATAAATGCTGACAGAGTAACTTTCACTTTTTTATTTGAATAATTCACGGCGCTTTGCCGTATGTCGTCTGACTGTAAGTCACTGACGTGTAAGTCCACGTGAAACATTTAGCAATTTCTTGGATCGGTCTGGACCCCCTGACGATAATCCTTCTTGGTTGAAGTGACATACCCCTCAAGGGAATGGGGGGCTTAAAATAATTTCCAAAACCAGAGCTGCTGGCGTACTTGCTGTTCTGTGTGACTGAATAACAGGTTATTCTATACAATCAGCCTAACAAAGAATTTGAGCCTGGAAAAGCCTTATACTTTAGTCACGGCGTGCTAATCACCAGCCAAGATCACCCCGGCCCGACACAGCCGCAAGATTCTTGCTAACTAAAATATACGGGCAGAATGTTCACTGCGTCCACGTAGCATCTTTCTTGGACGCTTCCGTAAGATCATCGTTATAGGATATATAGTTCTTGTAAGGTCTATGGTGGCCAAATTCACAGATTTCCACTCCAGTACGGATAATCTTTTCAATCCAGTTCAGTGGTGGTTAGCTCGTCGTGAAATTCATGAGGATATTAAAACGTTGTGATCTGGTTCCATTCGCATATCTGTTTAAGTAGGATAATTAACAGAACGTAATGGCCCTGATATAGAAAATAATGCTCTGGATGGAATCGATTATAAGCTTAATTACAAGCCATAGATAGAATGATAATTTCCTTAAACGTGACATTATAAATTTATTTTAAAGTTTTTTATCATATGACTCAATCCAACATGTTTGTTTTATTTGTTAATACAATTTTCCAGCCAAAGAGATTATGGTAGACGTGCCCAATTAAATTTTAAAAAAAATTAGATATATGGACAGAGGTAATGAGACCCTTGTTCGATTAGGTTGTAAAGTATAAATTAGTTACTTCTAGGTAGTTCTTCGCAATCATAAAAATTTATGGTCTTTTTAGAATACCATAATCTTCTAAATAACTTATCTAGCTAACTTCCTTAACTAACTTATCTAGCTAAGTTGCCAGAGAATACCCGGTAAATCGTCAACGTAGGTTGTTACAACAGTTTGTACAGAACAGTGAAGACTATCAAATTCAGAGAAGTTTACACTGACAAAAAAAAATAAAAGATATCACCGAGAATTTTGTACGAAGATATAACATCATTATAGCATAAAGTCGATGCTGATAATGAATGTAACATAGTTCCGAGGCTCTGATAGCCTTTGTGTCGCTTAGTAAAATCAACGTTATATTTCACATACGCCGTATATAAATGACATATGAGTCTTGAGCGGGTCTCCAAACATCTGTAGTTTGTGCGCCGAAATAGAGCGGGACAAAACAAAACCTGCGCTGTCGAAGAAAAGCCCTCAACGAGTTCGCTTATGGGGGCTAATAGTATAGAATTTGCGCGATTTAAACAAGCTAGCCGTCTTCAAAATATATATCCGTGTGATCTCTTAGCGTGTATGATTGTTATATGGAAGAAAATCGTGCGCATATCCTATGCGATAGCTTCATAGTACAAGATCTATAGGTAGGAGGAGAATAGAATTAATGCTCATGGTTCCTTCCGAATCTCCGAAGTTCAGTTGCAAGTTTCATTGGCGAAAACTACAAGCTGTGAAGTAAGTTGTATTGGAAATTTCGACTTGCAGGAAAAACAGTAACCCATCTCGATTATGAACGACCATTCTTTCATGACTGTTGCCTGTTATCCTGGCGTTATTGTCATCTGGATTCCTTCCCATAAGTGACTGCTATGTAACTTCTAAGACAGAATTTATCGTAAAGACACGTAACTGTATTGTAGCTTAGAATATTTCTTAATTATAAACTGGACATAATTTCAGATTGTTACTTACATAGGAAACCACTTGTAAATCATAAACGAGCTGCTCAGGAGCCGTTTAAAAACGCTGCCCATCATATAAGGCATCCCTTGCTGTGGCTGACCGTATGAGCTTGAGGACGAACACCTAACGAAGCACCTGAAGATAAACAATTGGCTGAAAAAATAAGATTCAGCATTACGACCGTCCTATCACCTCAAGCCTCGAGCTACTGCACTAAAGGACGGTTCTAGTTACTTGAGCCTTTAAGCTAACAAGGGCTTTTGTCACGGTAACTAGTTCAACAGTAAAAGCTTTCCGCTACGTGTACAGAAAGATGTACAAGCTAACGGTCGCGATACGCACCATCAGAGGTTCTTGTCTCTTGGAAGTCTCGACTGCCCCTGGCAACGTCTTCTACGTAGCAACAGTGGCTGCCCACGGCATAGAAATTATTCTTTCGCGCAAACTTGGAGCAACTAAAGTTAAAGCAGCCTCTCTAAACATAGTCTATGTGATCTCATAGCACAAAATAGGCTCGTTTAGCTTCTGGAAAAGACGCCCCCATCGGGGACCTGGAACGACTATTCGGCTTACCAGCGTAGCGTGCCTCAAACGAAGTCCTTGTGATTTTGGACGACAAATTTACGATTACGCTATAAATTATTCAATACATTTTATAGCAATTCGAATTTTTCATCAACCGTACATCTGTAGCCAATGGCCTAAGCCATGTAACCGGCAACGCGCAACTCGACGTCTCCATATAATCTCATTAGAAAATCAGGCGTCCTCACTGATCAAGTTCGATCGGAATTGTTTATGTGTTAAATATACTGTTGAAATGTTGTAATCTAGCTGAAAAAAATCATATGTTTGCCTCGCAAAATGTGTACGTCGTTACCTACTAATGAGACAGCGACACCTATGATGTTGCCACTAAGTTTCCGACATCTTGCTTTATACTGTCGAAATTTGTAAAGAGGCCTATTTTTGCTATCGATTTGCGTACATCATACGGTGGCAGTATTATTACCCTAAAGCGTTTGTTAATTTCTCTGCTTTCTACGATTTGCTTCGGACTACACTTGGCAAAAATACAGTTGCGGCATCCAACTGGTGTTTGTTCGGCACCTCTGAATGGTTATCAAAGTGATTAGAGTCATTGAATCGTGATAAGTGGATAAGCATTAACACCCTGCCCGTGGGCGAAAAATCGTGGAGAGTCTTAAAATAGATATGTTTTGGCAAGTCCATTTCTCATACAGTTGCAATATCTAATAACTCTAGCGTTTGAGAAAAATACTCTTTCGATTATGATAAAGCATTCTCTGTTTCATCGCTGAGGCTACAATTGCCTGAAATAACAACGGGGTCGAATATGTTCTTAAACCATTCTGCGCCTGGTTAATGCTTAGACGACGGCACACTGGCTGGCCGATGTACATATGTATGTATATATATGTGTACTTATCCTAAATTGGCCACGATCATCTCCGCAGACGGATATGGATCTCTTTGCTGCCACCAAATCGAAAACGACTAGGTGATTGATTGAAGACTGAAAATATAATATCGGCTAGCGGCTGAAGTCTCTATACCCGAACCCCTTTTACTCATTATTATCAATTTTTATATATATTATTTTTATTACTCACATTCTTCTCTGTGACAATATATATATATATATATATACATATATCTGCCGAGTGGGGCAAAAGACCCTCGACCGCCTCAAAAGCCTTTCTTTTACATCTTTCAGAAAAGTAAAACATAGTAAAATGAAAATTAAGGGTTGAATATTTTCAGGTTCTTAAGAGTTGCCGCATCCTTTGTATATATATATATATGAAGGTCCGTATGTAGCAGTAACGGGCTACAGACTCCAAGCCAAGTTGACTTCGTTTGGGAAGTAGCCGGTCGTTTCATAAAAACGATTGTATTAAATAGATCTTGCCGGCGGTAGAAGAATAGAGAGGACCATGTTATTCAGTCATTGGAGACTGTCGTGAATTGTTCGATGGAAGATGTTCTGCTTGTAGATTGAGAATGAATCATATTATATTTATAAACCTTAAAGCAGGGCGTCAGTGACTGATGGTGTGAACAAATTGTAGAGTACTTTACAGTCAGTGTTAATCCTTCTTTTTTTTTTTTTTTTAGCAATTAATAAGTACTGTCGTTGAAAGAAAATGAATAAAACAAATGGGTAATTTTAGGATAATCTTTGAATTTTGACGGTTAAGTGCTTCTCACTGAAGTATTCGTTGCCCAACATAACGACTGCGTGCTCTTTCAGCTATTTTTTTTACCAAATCATCCGATCTGTCAATCGGTTCGTTTGGTCCACCCTAAATAATAACACATATGGACGGTGACCGCACGTCGAAGTCTTGCACCTTTTGCCTCGTTTATAACTAGAATCGACCTAAATGTTTCGTAGCTGACATTGACAGGGGTCGACATTCGTTGTAGAATTGCATACCTCCTTTCCCGCATCAGTGATAAAAATCTCAAGGTCTCGTTGCGTCATCACTAGTCCTCTTGCAAACATCCAAACCGGCCAAATTGTCTATTTGTTCAAACCATCTGGAAGGGTTACCTGTTCGGTTCCGTTTCGGCCTTTTCCCGTATTCTCTTTTGCTGCATTGTCTCGATCAGCCATGCATGAAGCGTAATCAAACACACTTCATCTTGTTCCGTTTGTCCTTGATATATTTGCTCAATCATACACGTACAGATGTCTACAAAGGGAAGGCTGCAGGCCGATAGATTCATAAACGGATAGCTTTCGTTAGGTGACAGCTGCGAGTGGTGCGGACACGCAGTATCCAGATTTCGAGGCGTAATGTGTAGCCGTGCAAAGTTTTCTAGGTGAAACGTTTCCTTGTTATTGCTAATAAACCCAGTTCGAGTTAAATATAATCGATTTTATTTGGCAATATAGTTATGCTAGCATATAGCATGATCACGATGGTGCCCGGGTCGAAATTTTTGTTCGGTGACTGAATCTCAAATGGGGACATAACATAACTGAAGCTTGATCTAAGGACAATGTGTCGCTGTGTAAAATTAAATGGATGTGATGTTTCACAAGTTATGAAACTTCTAGTTACCTTCAGTTTGAAGGGAGTGGCTTGTATAGGGCAAGAAATTCAACTGGTATAAACTGGGTGCAATAAATCATCGGAGAAATCGTTTGTCTCGGGGAATATTTTTTTACCACAGACAGACAGACAATTTTGACAGCTTTGTCACCGAACCAATGCAAAGGTTTCAAGGCTTAATAGCACAAACAGACAGGTTGGTCCCTATGGCAAAGGAGTTTAGCGCTCAGTGGGTGATTCTATATTCTGCTATTATAATATGGATTAATGTTTTCGAATCGCATGATAGAGGTGGCGAAGAAGGAGGAAATATATGGAACTGTCACGGTGCCTATATAGTAAAAAAACACTTCGTCGCCTCAGTAGGAATTATGCGTGCATGAACGGAACAATAATTGCCAATAAGGGCCAGGCAGATGAATCGATTTTTCCATATTGTAGCCATGGCCTGTTCTGAGTTATAACATCGTATTGGCTTTCTGTAAGTTCTAGCTTGTTTCACCTAGATTTGGCTTAGTATTTAACTGTGGATATTTTTGTGTTTTCCGGCAGTAACTGTATTGATCGTTATGCACGTATAAATCAATTGTTTTTTTTTTTTAAAATACACGGTAGCCAAGTTATTTCTTCTGCGCGCCTTTGTAAGGGTCTCTTTCACTCTCTCGTAGTGTATTTTTTACCCAGGAAGAATATCGTTTTAGTGCAATACTTGAATTTGCATTTGAAGAATATCAAAAGATGATTACGCCTTCTAAATTCTTCTAAATTATTCTTGGAATGAATGAAGGCCAATTCACAGATTCACGCTAATGGTATCATTAATACTAATAACTGTATATATCCGTAGCTTTTGTAATCCTCCCATGAAAAAAAATGTTTGCCCTTTCGCGTAGTACGACTGTACTATGTGGGCCCACCGAACGCCAGCCACACGAAACTTCTTCGTGTACTTTTGTTTTTAGTAGATTTTTTTTCGGCAACCCTCTTATCCGGATCTGCATTGTTGTGTACTTAAGCAAAATTTACTTTAAAACCAATATTCCATTTCTTCGTTAGTTTTCAATAGTGCAGCTTTCCATTACGTACATAATTTACGAAACTGAAAGGGGCCTAATTACCTACTTTTGCACCGTAAGTACCGAGAATAGTACATCGGCAGCTTGCGGCTATTTGTATCTAGAGGAACACAAGTTTTGTTTGTCCCAGGTAGAAAGTGGCTTTTCATAAAAGAAACATCTCTATTGTATTCATGTAGAAGTGATTCCGTGAGACAGCGTATCATTTGGTAAGAGCAATTATTTCCGAAAATTTATACTGCAGCTTGAATTAATCATAAAATCACTTAAATAACATATTTATTATTTACAGTTGTGAGGGCTAAAATATGCGTTAGTGATATATCATCGTCTTCGATGATTTATTTATGAAGTTTCTGCTCATAAACTCAAAGTATGTGCAAGTATACTTAAAGTATATATAAACAATTATAATTTTTTATATAATATAGACTAGGTAAAAACAAGTTATAAGACATTTATAGGAAAATGTGTTAAACTTTAATTAAATCTATGTAATAAGAGGTTTGGCGCTTACAGAATAGTGTCCGAATTAACTAGTCCATAAGCGTAAACGGCACACGATGTCTATGATTACGTAGTGAGCAGAGAGCGGCTCTATTTTTACTGGATCACTGTACTATTATTTACATTTTTTTTTTAAATTTTGCTTACGAGCAGTGCGTGTGCTAGGAAAAAAATATGAAGGTTTAAATTATTAAATTTACCGAGTATTTGACGACAGTCAAGTAGAACCTCCCATTAGACAATTCCGTTTATTTTGAATCTGGCATTTTCCGAACTATTTTTTTTTTATGTAATTTACTTGTGCCTAACCACTATTATCTTGACACATGTTTCCCTTGAATCTTGCATTTCAGCTGTAATCGGTACTTCCTGCCCCGCTATACCAATGAGCTCTAGATAGCGCATATCGAAAATTAACCGCCTTTAGTTTATTGGTCCTCTTTTTTCTTAGCCTTCATCATATGGATCTGTACGTTCGATATATTTGTCAAGATCTTACGCGAATACGGTTGTGACGGTTGTTTTTCTAAATATGGCCGCTCGATTTTCGATCTCACCGCTCGCAATCGAACTTGAGACACGCAGCAAAATGAGCCTAGTTACATTTGTGAGAAAGATTAAGTAGCCTTAGCTGACGCAGCAAGTTACTCAGTTAAGCTAAAAACGTCTAGAAAGAAGATTCGAGCTTAAGTCAATAAAAAGTGAGTACTTTTGATAGCCCGTCTTCCGCATGAACGCAACGGCTTACCTAGATAAAAACCAATCGCATCAAAAGATTTCGACTGTAAGTCCGAATGGTTCATGGGAACAGGTATACTTAAAAAAGGCTCTTACTGGGAAACCTTTTTTGTCAGACTTTGCTTTGGGTCGCGAACATAAAGGTAAATATAATGTTTGTCTGGGTACGACCTAAAATCGAGGGAAATTCCTTGTTGTAAAAAGTACCATTAATCTGTACTTGGCTCTGTCTATAAGTATATCGCTAAGTCTATACATAGTAAATTCGTCTGCTGGTACTGTATAATAAATACAGCCTGCGGTATTAATCCTGATTTTGTCATGCGGTTAATAAGAAAGGGTATCTCTGACAAGAATCTCGTTTCTGCTACTAGCTCGCGTAGCACCGCTACTTTATTGTAATCTACCCATTTCGTGACAATAGATGAGGGCAAAAATATTTTTCCCGGCCTGGGTATACTCGGGGTCCTAGGTTGCTTTAGAAAGCGTTGTACAGAATCGTTAGAGGTGCATTTTCGATTTACTAATGGACGCTATTGCTATATATATTTGCTGTTTTGTCAGGAAAGAAGTCGTCACCGTTCTTTTTTTTTAGTTTTCTAGCATTGATTATCATTTGTATCCTGAGCGATAATGCCATGAAGATTCTCGTATGTTGGAAAATAATTCATGATTAATTATAAAATATAAAAACTACTGAAGCTTTTCTAAGCCTTCAATGAATGCATTTAAATCATTAATCTGCATCTGGATTCCCCGATGAGAACATTTAGTTAATCCTTATGAGTACGAGTGAAATGAGTGTTCTGATACAGTCCCCTCTGAAAAAAAAATTAAGGTAGGTACGCCTTGAATTTTTAGGAAATTCATATTTGTACACGTTTTACTTTTCCCTCGAGCCTCCGTTATCATTTTCGAAGCAATGCCAATCCTCATAGACGTTAGTTTAGATAATAACTACTCGATCTAAAATCGAAAAGCATCTAGTCCCTAATGAGCCGGTATCATGAACAACGGATAAACAGAATATCCCTTATTTTGTCAATTTCAATTCTCATAAAACTCTGTCTTAGGTTGTGATAACCCTCACTATAAAAATGATTTTGGGCATTCCTCAACGTAACACTGTCCAAATAACACGAATTCTTATGGAGCATCACATACTGAGGCTATTTCTGCTGCGAATAGAAATCGGTTGAAGGAGCCCTAAAAGGAACGAAGAGACTGTGCTTTGAAGGCACAAACGAAAACTAGATTCAGGACCATATCGCAACTAGGACGTGAAGTAATTAGAGCCATTTTGATAATGCCATCAATGGAAACAGGATTCACAGCTCCATAAAGCACTACTTAATGCCTATTCTGATTGGCCGGTTTTCTGTGAACCTTTGCCGATCTAACTTGCTTGGTCAAAGGAAAGTTGAATCAAGAGTAGTATTAGATTCGATTTTCATTTTGTTAAAAAATTGTCACAAAAATAAATAACGTATATTGTTAGCTAGAAAAGCGCATTTAGTCAGCTGCAATACAACCCAAACTGTAAAAACTTGTGTAAACATCTATTCTAATGTATAAACGATTTCGGTTGGCGGAATGTTGCTCCATTGTAACTTTCAATTTAACTTTTATCTCTTTCTAATTAGCTAGTGTGATTCGCGTCAGGTCATATCCAGATAGAGTGTTAAAATTGGAGTATTTTTATATAAACGCACATGCTAGTACTATGTCGACTTGGTCACCCAACGTTACTGTAAATTCTACGGATTCTCGCAAACATTTGAGGCCTGATATCAGTCCTAACGCTCGACTGCAGCCTGCTGACATTAACTGTGGCGTGGCCTGCGTACCCTCGAAAGCCGCCTTCTCTATCATATCGAACTAAAACTAGTTATAGTTTAAATGCCAATAGAGCTGACAAGAGCTTGAAAACACCCCGATAGTCAGCCCCCGTCCATGGTCATTTCTACGCGCACCACAAATACCCTTTCAAAGAACAAGATTCGAATCCTTATTAAGCTTTCTCAGTCACGTTATTAAGCACCTATTTTATATCGAATTGTTAACATATGTCCTCAATTGTTAATATATGACACATTGATTGAAGGTGTTAACGCTTCCGTGACCAGCACCTACCGAACACAAACTAATCGAACGAAATGCTACTATAGTACTAAGTAGAATACAAATTTATTTTTTGGAGTTGAGAAGCTTTTAGACTTTAGTTCCCATGTACAGCTTGAAATAAAATGATTCATATTTAGTTTCAAATAACGGACACATTCTAGGACCAGTAATATTCTAGGCCGATCTCGACATGCCACTAAGTATCTAGCTTGCCCTTTATCTAAGATTGCGAGGTTCTATGCATATGACCAGGCATATAACGAAAAGACTAAAGAAGCCTGAATTTTTCTCTTCGCATGTCTATAGAAAAAGGAAAGTGTTATTTAATTTCTGCAAAAGCATCAGAGATTTACCTTGAAGTCACTGCCTTTGTAGCCCTGAATAGAAAACTATTCCCAACCTAGGCTCCGCGCCGTCCGAGTTGATATAGGGCACATACGTAGGTCGTCGTCTGTAATTTCGTATTGTTGGACCTATTCAATAACCAGTTATTTTCATTTTTCCGAACTTACGCCCAGACCGACGTAGACATCCAGATAGACCCCCGCTCCCCGGTCCTAACTTCTCAGCTCTATTCCAGTTACCTAGGTTACTGAGGCTACCCTATGTCATACTATGATTGAAACTAATTTGTTTACCATAACCAGGCTCGTTGTAGATCTCATCCCGATCTACAGCATCCTTGCGACGTAAATGCATCTATACGCACATTGAAAGCTGTATCGTGTTCGTAACTGCGTGGATATCCTGTGCTGTTTTTACCAAGCACAGATCCTTCCCCCGAGCTGCCACTGGTTAACTCGTCCGTCCCTCTCCAAATGACCCTTTCTCTGTGCAGCGTTCGAACGACGTACACGTTGCAGCCGGGCTATTGTTCGCATGAGCAATGGCAGTCGCAATATAACAGCGTGGATCGTGGGTTCACGCAACCTTCTTACCGTCTTCATGGTACAATCACCGAACAAACATGTAGCAACCTTGGCAACCGCAGCTATGGCGGAGGCAAGAAAGTGGTCAAGATACGCACGCGGGAAGACTATTTATGCGGCCTATCAATAAGCGAACTAAAGGCAAAGTCAGTGTATTGAACCTAACAATAATACCTAACTTGTCTATCAGAATAACTAGGCAATAGTTCCGATTCTGCTGTGATTCAATTATGGGCGGACTATTAGAGCCGAATATTGCTGAGCGTGGTAGTTGGTGTTCATATGCGCGAAAGCTGCGCCAATTGAATTAGTTTCTGCCGACGAAAAAGGAAAAGTAGACGCGCCATTTTAGTAGCAACGACAGCGTCAACATCAATAATAGCGCCATATTGTCGAACAGTTGAGTTGCATAGTAACATAGCCACAGCTCCCCTCAACCGTACTAACGGTTTTGGGTTCTGAAATCAACAAAACCAAAAACGGCCAGGCACAGAACGCTGTTTCGCACTGCGTTCAGGGTATTAGATGATACAAGCACGTTGCGTGACAGTACTACGATCGGCGAAGTCGCCCTCGCGAGAGGAACGGCGTCGGCGGAATGGAGAGAGGTGGCCATCGCCAGAAAGATTCAGCCGAATGGGGAAACAATCAGTGGTTCCGCTGGAACAATAATGGCAGCAGGAGGGATAGCATCGATATTGCTGTTATAGATGCTGTTATTAATGCTACAGAAACGGTGGCTGCTGGTGCACCGGTGTCAATGTTTCAAGCTTCGCGTCTGGAGAAGTATAGTTGTAAATGATTGGCTTCTTCTAGTGCGAGACGAAAATTGTGTGTCGCGTGAAAAATACGCCGCTTTGCCCCTACACCTCTGTTAGATTTAAGTGAAACCAGTTTGCGTCGACGCTAACATAACGCAAACTGCTAGTACTATTCTACTATACCGGTGATGCACGTATCACCGTGGCTGGATCGCAATGGTGCGAGTCAGTGGCCTGCCTGACAGAAGAGCGATACGCACCGTTGGCTGGCTGTCTCTACGACCTGGCTATGTCGCTATCGTACCATAAAAAAACCAAAGCAAAAAGGGAGACATAGAGCAACGACGACGACAACTAGCGTTTGGGCTGCTGCCACGACCGCTGTGAAGTGCCTCTCTTACTGAACGTTCCCGACGTTGTTAGCGAAGTTGCATAGATTCGCCGGCGTCAGATCCTCTGGCGTCGTCAGACTGTGCGGACGTTCGTATATTCATTTGTCAGGCGGGTCAATTTAGCGGCCACAACAGTGTAGTTTGACATGTGAGAGCTTTTAGAAATGGAAAAGCGAGGAACTCAAGGAGTCTTAGAGTGGAGCAGATAGATCTGCAGAAGCTTGTTAATAGTGGCTTTGATAGAGGCTGTAGCCGGCGGTAGAAAACTTTTCACAAGCGAGAAATGGATATAAATGATTACGCCAGAAACATTGGCGGGGGAGACGTCATCAAAACGATCGGAATTCATAAATTACATAGGTTGGGCTTGACAACTCAGCGGACGGCATCACTATATTGAACTAGTAAAGAACGCCCGAAGCGAAATCGGGCAAGAGAACTTTGAGCTATGTTATGGTGCTTGTTACGCGTTTATAGTGCACACGAAATGTGAACAATCCTAACTGTGTGTTTGTGAACGGGATAAACATAGCCTAGCCCAGCGGTCTGTGGCAAGTTCCTGACTGATATTGACTGACTCTGTTTATAGAGGGCCGGTGCCAGCAAAACGCGACGTAGATCCGAGTTTCGAGATCTAACGACGTACGGCGATACGTTCGTGGTATATAGGATCGGTGTCGGATAAGTAGCGTTCAGCCGCTGGCGAGAAATGAAGCCTCTGTTACTTAAAGAGCTGTGGAAGATGTATCGTTAGCAGAACGCGCTACAACGACAGTACAATGGCCAAAGAACAAAACGCTACGGAAAACGTTAGTGGAACAGGTTGTAGAACGGGTGATTACTGCTAGTTTCAGGCGATAGAGTGCTGAGGTTCAAACAGTTCATATCTATGTGCTGGTTTGCTATCCACGAAATGCTATAAAGAATTTATGTGTATGAAAAACGCCAGTATATCTGACAATTTCGCTAATGTCTGACAGTTAACAAAAGTTATACGGAGTGAGCAGAGAGACGACAACAACACGACATAAATCGCGTGGACACCTCAGAGCTGATCAAGTCGCTAGGTAAAGCTACCAAGCTTAATTAGATCAGTGTTGGCTATTTGACGTCCTAGCGCGGACAAGCGAAAGGCCTTGTATGGAGATGATTAGATGATTCAAGTTTTGGATGCGCACTGTGAAATCACACGCAATGGACAGTTCAATTCTAGGCTAGAAAAGTTAATCGGCAGTAATGAGGAGTTTGTGCTTAGTTATAAGTTACGTCCTACACATTATTAGATAAAGCTTCTGGTCATGAATTTTACATTTGTACCGTAACCCACAAGGGCGTGTTTCTGCGACCGAATGTCTGCTTGCGCTTGAACGCCTTGCGCGAAACGCAAGCCAGCCCAGTTCGTTTATCGGCCGTCCCTTAGGTCTTTGACGTGGGCAAAAACAAAGATAAAAAGCAAACTAGACCCTCACTCCAAGTTTCCTTTTCCCCTATCGGCCTGAATGAACATACAAAATATCGCCCATGCACTGGGACCTCTGTCCTCCCCTTCAGCTATTGTCACAGAGTAAATTTCAAGCGACGGTTACAACCTAAGTACGTCTTGTCAATGAATGGAAGTTCCGAACGCAAGTTGACTGATAGCAGCCCCAACAGATAATGTACCGAAATTGGGCCATCATCATCAACCACCCATTACACATGTTGACAGCGAATAGTGTTAGTCAGAAATATAAAAACGGTTCGATATAACGGTGTTTGTCCATAGACGATATGTGAGTGTTATATGAAAATACGGATACATTAAGCCAGAGAAAAAGGAGTGAAATAGAAAAACAACTTTAATCTCTACAAGCCCTTTGTGTTTAATCTGCAAGCGAAAAGTGTTCGTATTCTATAGAGAATTAGCGAAAAAAATTTGTCACATTGCGACGCTTATACAGCAGTTGGCCAATAGACATCTTGCTGTTGATATACGCAATACGTGTGTATTGCTTCTAGCGGATGGTCGTTGTTTGTCGAGCTTTATCTGTTCCCCTTTGAGTACGTTGAATACGTTTGGGCTTGATAGAACATACGTGAACGGTACTGCAGCTTGCTCAAGACGCATGTGGACCCAGCATGTAAAAACGTGCCTTTTATAGGGGATGCAAATAACAAAAAAAAGCCACGGCGAGCGTCACGATGATGGATGTGCTTATTGGTAATGAGAGTACGCAATGACATAACCGATACTTTGGCGAGCAAACAGCTCGCGTTATACGTGTTCCGACTAAACCCAATGAGCTTGATTACGTTGCTGCAATGACAAAATGGCTTAATTAAAAAAACCGGACCATTTGGTTTCTAGAGGTGAGTAAAATTAAGTGTGAATCCTGTGTTGGAGATCTCGTCCAGGTCACTAGACGCCGTTTGTACATAAATATATGGGCGCCGCAATGACGATCAATGTCCTTTTCGGGTGGGAGTGTTTTTTTTTTTCTGGAGAGCCTTTAAAGTAATGCAATTAGCCAAAATGTGTAAGATAGTGGCGTTATGATCCTTATTTTTTTTGCGTTTTTTTTGCGTTTTTTTATACGATTGATGATTGTATGGCCCGAATTTCCGAATATTTACGAAGCGTTACGCGTGATAAGACATCGACACGGAACATATGGATTCGAACCTAATCAGCAAAAGTAGACCTCTTTAGTGAGGAAGTCCTTGGTTCATTCCCCCTAATCAAACCGTTCATTATTCATAATTTTAATAAGCACAAAAGTGATCCTGATCACAATAATCTATATATAGCAGAACAACAGGTCGGCTAGCTCGCTGGCCTCTGTGCTTTGTTGCACTCCGTCTGCGTTTCTGCATGATTGCGTACGTTGTGACAGCTGCGCTCTCAGAAGAGAACGCTTCCCTAATGCACATCCCAAATTAGCACTAAATATTATCAGTCAATCAATCCGATACCTTAAAACATGTGTTGTTTTGCCGAAAACGAGTTCAGTTAGACAGAAATCGTTCCCCGATAAACGCCAAATGCACGTCTGATTTAAATGTTCTATTAAAGATAAGCAACGTCTTTGTTTCTGCGAAGCAAGTGCCCTCGTGCAAATGGACCAAGAGATTTGTTGACAACCTTATCTTTCTTAATGTATCACATTTGACCCTAATAAAATAGCAATTTGTTTTGATAGTACAGTTAAGCTGTTGATATTAAGCTTTATAAATACATAACTTTAAACTGGCCAGGTATTTTCTCTTAAAATACTATGAATTTTTGATAGCAAATGATATATAACACTATCATCTATTTAATCAGGGTAGCAAGAGGTCTTCTTACGTGCGCCACAGATACGTGGCAATAGTAAATACTGTATTTTGATTTTACTGATCGTCTGCGTACAGCCTGGCTAGCCTAATCATAGACGAATTGATTTATTTTACATACTGCTATTGGTGTGCTTACTTATAAATATCTACGCAGCGACATGGTGCACAGCTCGGTAGGTGCCGATGCTCATGGCTAGATAAATGGCACGATCGTATGCCTTGCAGCGAGTAGACTTGCAATAGAAAACGACTCAAGTAATGAAATAGTAAGCTTACAGTTATAATGCAAGAGGATCCATACCTAAAATAGAATCCGTATCAATGAAAAATTTTTTTTTCCTAATCGGAAGTTTATTTTTTCCCATTCCTAAACGTACGCTTCCCGTCACTGTAAGTCTGCCTTTGCCCCATCCTGACTGTATTTTAGGCTGATCTTCGAGTGCCTCGAACGCGTCATACTTTTCAGGTTCAGAATCCCTTTCGATAACTTTTAAGGTTTCTGGGTTCGGCCTCGTAGCCACGCAATCTCTAAAAGACGAAAAGATACTTTTATGGGAAAGAGACCCGTAAAGATGTCGAAAATTGAGCACGAAACCTCTCGTTTATGATACGAGCTATGTTACTGCCTTATCGACCGCCCCACGATCGGTATCGCGGTTGCATACACACAATAGCTATCTTCTGCTTGTATAGACAAAATGCTCTTCTCAGAATCTGAAAAGCACGACACAGATATAAACTTATCTGTGAAGAGGAAACTCAAAATCACTGGAGTACAATGATAGGCATAAACGCGTCTCGCAAGCGATATATCAAGTAGCGATATTTTGTGATGAAGTGAAGTTGAATGGAAGATAGTCGACTTAACTTTGCTAGCAACGTCCTGGATCAATGTAACGAGCCGACTAGGGAAATATAGAGATATTGTAGAAAAGCGCTTGTTATATTAGTCGCCGGCGCTACATAATACAGGGTCGGTGCGCGCCTTTCAAGTTACCCGCTCGATTAACTTTACCGTCTGAATAAATTGTGAGATTCTTTTCGATTGTACCTAGGTTTTAATAATTTAGTCTTGCCTAGAGTTTTGTTTCACGTTGAGCTAGTCCGTGTTCGGCCATGGGAAGCTCTGGCCTGTAGTTCGACGAACGACGATTGCCAAGTACTATGTTCCGAAACTCGTCCGATAGGTAGAGCTGCTGACATTGATAGCTGCTTATTTCTCACGCGTAGACATTTATGTCATCAAATGTTTGCAATTTCTTTACGCCCTAGTTCATATGCGTTACTTTTCGCATGTAACGATTACCATGGAACCTTGTCAGGTTTCATGTCCGCTCGCCAGTACACAAACCAGCAGGCCCCTAGACTTCGAAAAGAGGCAGCTTCGTCATTAGTCATCATTATTTATATGATGCACCTATACATATGGTTCGACAAATATGGTATGATAGTTAGACAATATTAAATGATCAAAATTCCCCTTCAACAGATAAAACAATACAGATACATCTGTTATACGATCATATATTTCGACACTCCTAGGATACAAAAAGGACCACCCATAGGCAAAACAATTGATTTCGTATTTTTCGTCGCAGCTTACAATATCCATATGGAAAACAATCGACTGTTATCAATTGTTTCGATTGTATTGGCAAAATCGGCCTTGAGCTAGGTTTTGCCGCCATATCGTAGTGGTTCGTCTAGCTTATTTACGCTACTCAATAGCTGCTTTCTGATTGTCTCCGTATCGTTATCGTTATGGGTATTAAACTATAGATGAACTCTTCATTGAAGATAACGGCTAATACTGTATGTTTGCTGAAGTATTTACGAGACCCAGTCCGTGTAATCGACGTCCTTAATTCGACTTGTTAAGGATTGCCATTTATATAACAGCCTTGTTAGTGGCGATCACAGTCGGGTGTGTCGAACATTGGCTTGCGAATAGCTGATGACGCTTTTGGCCGCAACGTTTTATTACGACACTGTTATTATCTAGGACTGGGCTTTTCTCATTTGTTCTAAATTGTTGTTCCGTTTGTATCTAGTGCTTATATCGGAGGTACAATGCTGCTTTTGCTGAGTGCGCACGTGATCTGACTTTGACGCCGCGTTGGGGTTTCTCTTCAGAAACAAAAGGCCAATCAAAAGGCCACAGTTGTCCCGAATTTGTCTTTGTACTTAGATCTGGATCACTTGGTATTCGTCTCCAATAGTGTATTACTTGAGAACTATTACAAGTTTGTGAATTATTCCTATAATAAAATACTAGCGGGCCAGTACAGCGTATGACCACGGTGCTTCGCTATGCTACAAGAAATACCAATTCGTTATCCAAGTAGATTTTCCTCTGGTCGAATAACACGAAATATAGCTCCTCTCAGTAAATATGTTTTCGTATCCCACAATTTCAAACTGAATCGCAAATTATGTAAGACAGTTCTTATGTGTTTATGTATTAGAAAATTGCTAGATTTTAGCTTTTTTTATTTACGTATATTTTCCTTTTAATACAGTGGCTCTGGATCTTAAAGGAACACTGAAAGGAGCGGTGACCTTGAACGTCAGAAACGGTGCATTTACGTCGGCTGTTACTTTGCTTCAGTGGAGTCTGACATCAGATCTTCTGCTGCTGTCGTGTCTTGTTGGCGCAGAACAGACGACAGAAAATCCACTAATTATACTGTGCGATTTTCTTCAACCGCTCAACAACGTGCCGATGGATACAACGATGTCCTGCCTATATATGTATATATAGCATAAAAAGCTACAGCGATCGTTGTCGTAGAATGATAAACGGAAAAAAATAAGCCCTGCCACAATGTAGTAAATACCATCGATAGAATACTGAAATGATGTTACGGAAATACGGTTGTCAACCGTACTTCCCCCATACAAAGCATATTGGATCGTATGGCGAGCTACCAGTCCCACGTCACTGTTCTTTTCAATGGAAGTATCGGAAGTAACAGATTTTCTACTATTTCTCGTACGATACAGCCACTGGGCCAGTAAATCGACAGGTTGGAAATTCTTGAAATTGTCATGTCAGAGTACTTACGTACGATCGCACATACGATCAGAATGTGCGGTAAATGGCTAACGGTTCCAATAATGTCCATAATACTCAAAGCACTTATTTAGGCGTGCGGTAAACTTCTCCGCTGGGAAGTCTGAAATTTTGAAAAACCGATACAAATTATACAATGCGTATGCTACGGATTTTGAGTAATTTAGTTAATTTCCACTGAATAATAATAATAATAATATTCATAACCTTTTGTTTAACGATAAATTGGATTAGATTTTGATGTCAGTCTCTTTTTTATAATATATGGTCTTTTTTTCTAGCCAGGGGTCAAGCAGGGGGACGGTGAGGTTAATCGGACGGCCAGGTCGGTCTGGTAGAACGAAGTCGCTGGGCGCCACCGCACGCTTCGAGTTACCGTCAATGACAGACGACTATAGCGCCAATTTGATAAGCAGAAATAATTATTATTATTATCTATTATAAGTGAATATCAATGTCTCGTGGTTCCACTGTGGCGCGAAAAGATGTAGTATAACACATTCTGGCTGAAAGAGCAGTGCGGGTAGTTTTTACATTGAAGAGCACTGGCGTTGGACTTAAGTGGTGGAAGATCATATGATTTCGGGGAGACATTTTGATTAATATGCTAGATTTTTATAGAATTTTCAATTATAAATAAGCTATGCATAGCAAACGTGTCTGACACAGCAGGAGGTTCAAGTTTGCTTATTGCTCTACTTTGTAAATACACATTTTTTTTTTACTTTACGTCATCATGCAGTTCTAAGTATCATTTGCGTCGGAAAATCTGTTCCGTTATAGACGTAAAATTAGCTAGTAATGTTGCAAAACTGCTTATAGATTACATTAAGTAATGGGATTTTCTAGCCGCCGATGATTCTGTGAATTTCACTTAGGTGCAAGAAGATAAAAACTAAGAGTTAACTTGTTCGAGGATAAATAGCCCATCGAATCTTATCGATGCTACTGTTATAAATAAGCGTTTATATTTTGTAGAAATTTACTTTTTAATTCGTATTTGACATGGTTTTCTGTCTGGCTTAGATAATGAGATTTAAAGGCAGCCTGTATACGACCTTCCTTTATTTTCATGTACAGCAAAACCGTACAAAAGAATCGAAAGGACTTTTTGAATCGAGATATGCTTGATGTGGTTAAATTCTGCAGCAATTCAAGTTCGGCCACGAAAATCCATAACGTCCAACAAACGTGTTGTCTCTTAAGGCCTATAAACAAAGAACGGTCGTTGTCACTGATACTCTCTGCAATTCATCACCCATATGTTTTCTGTATATAAAGAAACATTCTCCATGTGCGTAACGCATGACCTCTGCGAGAACGCGCGTGTAAAACATGTACTGTTACTCAAGAATTACTGCAGGGCTACTGAAGTTAATGGTATGCTCTTGGGAAAGATGTGCCCTTTTGACAGGTGGCTTCCTGCTGCAGCTTGCTCGGCTTGGAAAGCCTAAGGACAACTATCGTCGGGCCACGCCATGCAGCACGCATCACAAAGATGGAGCCTGTGAAGGCCACTTTTGTCCTAAGCACAAGAAAGTTAATGAAAGCCAAGCCCAGAGGTTATTAAACGCTTGGCATGAACCAGAAGGTAGCATTTTTATTGCCGAACACAAACCAGTTTCTTCCGAAGCAATTCTTCCACCGCCTCCTGTAATTTTTGTGAACCGAATAAGCAGGAATGGGCAGTGAAAATCAAATATGTAGCAAATCTGGCTACAAGGGTAGGGCTGCCCTTGCTATTGATAGGTCAAGTATAAAGCAGATAGTTGTCTATCATTTTTGATTGGTACACATACATTCTATACGATTATTTAGCAGCCCAGGCATAATTTCAGTCCTACATTATATGGCACAACGAATAATAACGTTGTAACCGTTCAAGCCTTGAGGCAAATTTTGACTTAGATGTGCACCGTTGTTGCTGCTGTTGTTGTTGTTGCTACTAGAGGGCATTTTTGCGCTGTGTGCCTACATAAGCGATGACTTTATAGAATAACGAAGGGGTTGCAGCATTATTCTTATAGGACCATTACCATATTATAGGACCAACAACCGATCATTCCCACCTAATTGTGTGAAAATAACAAGTTTATGAGCATCTATTTTTTGCTATATACATTATATGGAGTTATCAGCAATTTGGGACCCTTTTACAAAGCGTACTTTCTACCAAGTCAGCCAGGCTTCTGGCACTGCAAAGCATTAGAATACAATCTTTACCGACCGGAAAAAAAGGCAGTTTAGTTAGACGTGGAAACCTCTGTGCCTTACCACATGGAGGGCCTGCAGGCCAGAAGCACATCAAATAAAATTCCCATATGTTATTATAGGATTATTATTGTCAATATTGACTTCAGCAGTTCGGCAGATATACGTGTACTGGCCGCAACTCCAATTGCGAATTCCCAGGTTTTTATTATTAAAATATTGAATTGATTTGTAATAACCAGTTTGTGATCTTGTCATAGAATAAAGCCAATCATACGACAAATGATTCACGTGGTCCTAGTAAAATAAAATGACGATAATATTATAGACAGAGGCGTGAACTGAAATCGACAACAGTCATATGATTATGACGAGGCCTTAGGGGAGGAGTTTGATTCTTCCTACGGCAGTTGAATGCAAAAATGACGGAACTTCCAACCTTTGCGCACTGTTAGATCTACAAACACTCTTTTATGCAATAACGCTATTCGTGTCACCGTCATGTGACCGAAGGACGGCACACGCACGCGGTGATATGGCATGTCTTACTTAATCACTGTCATTAATGACACAAGCTGTCCATCATATGTTGTTTGAGGAACCGCACGTATGTACTAAAGGACTCGTTTGTGAACTGATGTAAAAACGAACAAGGAGAAACCGAGACGCGGTTTTATGGGTGTGTTAATTCCGTGTTCATTGAAACCGTCGTTATAGGTCTGGGACAAGTTGGTAGAAGCATATAACTTCGCATTCACCCGTCAGACCCACCCGCGACGGCTGTTACGCATCGGAACGTTTCCCATATTTGATGCGGACAAATGGGATTTAATGAGCGTACGACATATTGCATGTGATGCATGTCTATGCGATGCTGACGCAATTACATAGTGCGTGTTTACGGTTTGACGTACGTTTATACGCAAGACTTACTAGTCATTGCGATCGATTGGAAATCCCTGCATTTGGAAATGCCTCGAGAGATTAAGCTTGAATTTCAATTGAACTAGAGATATCAGCACTTATTTGCTCATTTTATAACGAAGATTTAATCTTTTGACTCAGAGTAAGGATTTCATACAATGCACTAAGGAAGTAAAGCTTCAATACTGATAAAGATTACTGCATAGTTCAGATAGAAGCATAGTTCAGATTTCACAGTCGGATATCGTCGGAGTACCAGAAAGCCCCTATAGAAAAAGTTAAATCGCAGATATTTTTAAGGAATACATATTAACTAATTTCAAAATAAATGCGTAGTAGAACACGTGTTTTAGCGGTTATCTAGATACTTCTAATACATTTGTGCAGGTTTTACGTCCGTTTTCTGAATACAGAGATCGTGTTTCCATTCGATTTTCACACCCACAGCTGGCGTACTCTGCACAAAACCCGTCTATCTTCTATCGAATGAATCCCGCTACATTAGCCCTATTGATTTACCCATCTAAACACCTGTTATGCTAATTAATAGCAGTCTTCTTCCACCCACTCTAACTTTACTCCTTTTTCAACGGCGCAAATTTGCTAGTGTCATCAGCTTCAGCGCGGCCGCTTCAAATCGTAAACAAAGGCGAAAGAAACAGATTTTACTAACTTTGGTTCCTACAACAAAGTCGTTAGTCCGGCACTACGTCTTCTTCAGCATCAGCATATCGAAGTAATCGAGGGAACTTCACGTCTAGTCGTGTGTTGATTATACCCCGTTACTGACACTCCCAAAAGATTCCCGCAGCGAAGCCCGGCATACGACGTTCATCTAACGCTTACCATCGTTGCTTCGTGACAATGTACTCTGGCACCATTAGTGCATCAAGAAGCATGTCACGGAAAGTAGCAAAGACTCTCCTCATGCGTCCTTGTGGATCCTGAAGGCGTCCAGCTATGAAAAAGGCTCTTTGGTATAATGCCTGCTACCTGCAGCTGGCTGTACTGGCATTTAAGGCGCATAAAGTATTACGTATATGTTAAACTAAAACGTGGTCAACCCTTTGTAGACAGTGTGGATAGAGGTAGCGTAAGCGAAAAAAATCTAGTATTATTTGAATGATACTTATATCCAGATAGCTCACCTGTGTTAGAAAAAACTGATTTTTGCTCTTTATAGGATTTTTTTGTCGATATAAGAATAGATTATCATAATGGCTAGTACACTATATTGCGCAATAAAGCTTTCCGAGTGTTACATAATAAATGAAAAATAAATTTAAAAAAAAAATATGAGAATAGGTATGTAGCTGTTACGAAAATATAGATATTGTTCTATAGAGTTTCCGCAAAGTCCAGTTGCAAAAAATAGCTATTTATATTAAACGAAATACAGGAATAGGCCTCATTATACGCTGTTTGTCATAATGGACATTCGTTCATGCGATGAGAGCCGTTTTTTTTCCAAAACAAAACAACGACCTCGTACATTTAACCTTCGTACGCTGGCCAAATTTCCACAAAGGTCATATACCTCTTGATCAGCCGAAATCTAAAGTGTACCGTGCCAAAAATTAGTAGGCGACTGCGTAAGAGGCAAAATTCGCGACGGGAGTCTGAAATTGATCGCTGCCGTCCGAAAAAGCAATTTTAATCATCGTCGTTCGAAACGTCATCGTTTTCGAAACAATTTTATGCGACTGAAGCTAAAATGTCACGGATTGTTTACGATGACTTCAGATACACGCCGTAAAAGTCTCTGAATAGAATGAACTAGTATTATTTCAACTCAGTCCTTTCAGGGGTAAGTCGTATTCAGCTTTTCTGTGACGGTCAACTTTTTAATCCTCGATACAGATATAATATTTAATGAAAGAGACGTTACTTCTTCCAAAAAAAAAGAGGTTTTCTTTCGAATTAGCAGTGAGTGAGTATTACATTAAGTAAGCATAACCATTAGGGTTACGACTTGTAGTATATTTAAAATCGTTGAAATGTTTTTTTTTTATTTACGTACAGTCTTAACGCAACTGATAAAAAAAATCCCGATTTAGATACCGATATATACAGATACACATTGCCTTGCATGTATTTATCACAATTTGCTGCTGATTTCTCATTGGTCTCTAATGAATTCATTGTCATGTTTTGCCTGTAGTCTTTAGTTACCTAAAAGTATTTAAAGGAACGGATAGGTAAATTATATATATATATCTTAAAGAATGTTATAGATATGATTGCATCGAATTGTCTGAACTGAGTGTTAAATCCCTTGAAGAAATTCAATCACCCGGCTCTAATCACTAATGCGAACAAGTAAAATTAAAGGTAATTCATTCGTTTACCGGTTCTACTGATGTCTTTATGATTTATTTGACACGGTTTACTATGTAATTGTCAGGATTTGTCATGCGATCACATTTTTACTTAATGTAGTAATAGGCTTGAAACAAGAAGGTCTTACCCGAGATTCATCCATGTGAACGTACACCGAAAGGGATCTAACAAACCGTTATGTTCTAATTGATTACATGCCGCTATCACGGGCTGAATTTATGTTAACAATTCTATCTCCCCCCATTTACCTGATAGGAAATGTTCTTAGTTCAATCTCCTACTTATGTAGATACTTTCTCTCAGTTGAGGCCTCCTATAGCAATTGTGTGCGTTACGTAAAACAGGTTTTATTTGACTACTACTTGGTAAAAGCACGGAGTACCTGAAATTATGAGGGAGTAATAGGGTCAACGTTCGTAACATCCACCTCGAAAAGGAATGGCGCCAAGCAGCTGGGTTTCCTCCAGAAGTTGACCAGGTTGTCATTTGTAGTAGCCTCACCGGCCATCTGTAATGATTACGCTGACCAACACATCTTGCCTGCTTCCCTGAGTGGGCCAACATCTATGTGCCATCACCTGAGGCCTACTTACACAGCAAAAAACAGCGCAGGGTTCACAACGAGGCCTATGTGTGAGCCTCACAGAGTGAAACTATTTTTCACTCCTAGAAGTCTTCAAATGATGACACTGTGTTACCACAATTAAAATGACGCGTATATGTGTAAATGGCCGTGTATCGCGTTATCTAAATATTTTGGTATAATTACTCCGCAGATCTATTGACCCGTAAAGGCGTCGACGGCATAAATTGTTCATTTAATCGTCTCGATTGGCGTCAGGCTTGTGGTCGCCTACAACGGGCGCCTGGAATAACGCCATTGTTGCTATCTTGATATCAATAGCAACGTGTCTAACATATGTTGTTTAGGGCCCTTATTGTCGAAGGCAAAACGTTATAAGTCAAAGGACTCATTTGAAGTACACAAGCGGCAACAAAACAGATGAACGTTTCTACCACAAGATGATTGAACCTTCTTAATTATTATAAAACGCTCATTCGGCAGCTCGTTTGTAATTCAGCAAAATCGATTGATTGTAGTTATGTTAATGTTTATCCTCCAGAAAAAGGTCTTTTGAGACCTGTTAGAGTTGTGTTACATTGCCCAGTGGGTCCTGTTTTACCCATCTTGCGGCAGGTATCACTGTTGAATAAAAGAAAGCAATTTTAATCGGACTAACAGACACAAAGTGATGCAGGCCTGTGCTTACAAATCTGCCGATAAGGTATATCATTATTACTGTGGAAAAAAAAACCTATTATTATTTCGGTATTGTACCTAATGGCTAAGAACGCATTATTCCTTTGTTTTACAGGTAAGATCTGTTATATATTAGCCTACATCGAAGGTGAGTATTGCGTACTAAGACTTATTAACAAATCACTGCTTCTTGCAGTGACGCGGCAGTTCAATTTCAAACAAATATGTTACTTTGACGCGATAAGCCGAGGTTGAGCTCGCAATATCGTGCCATATTTATTTAATGTTGGTCAATTATCATATTTCTGTAATTTTACTACCAACGTTTTTACACGTAAATCGAAGCCTGGATCATCAAATCCACCAACGAGGTCGAATTGGCTGACACTATTTAATGCCTCGTAGAAAAATATAAGCGATTCCTGTTTGAGCGGATTTAGATTTTACCAGCGTTTGTTTCAAATTTGGGACCGTATAGGTCGGATATAGGTGACATTTGCCGGCTCTCGATCACTATCAACGATTGATGGACTGGGTAGAATGATAAATCACCTGGCCACACGTTGATTATAGGTAACGCCAAACCTACCGTTGCTTCAGATAGTGTCTTCGCTGGCGTGAAAAATACGTACTCGCCCCCGTACGATGACCTAAGCTGGAACTCATTCAAGCGATTTTGCCAGTGAGCATACCTTAATAACACAGTGGAACAGCGATGAGATACCGAACCGAGTTACCCGATCTAGTAATGAATAATAACAACATAGCCGATCCAGATGAACACTTGTTAATGTCTTTTAAGCAAATGTTATTCAAATAGCAACAATCATGTACATACATACATACATACATACAACAAACATGAGTACGGATGCTGACTTTCGTCGGCGAGAAACATATTTTCCAAACCATTCAGGCACAACGATAATAATTTGTCCGGAAGGCAAAACCATCAATCAATTAACATACGTACTATATATATATAGCAGAAACACGAATTCACTACTTCTACCTACATGCTAGATATGGAGCGCAGCATTTGTAGAGATGAGACTTTTTAATCAAATTAATTTACCTCTGCCAATTACCTGAAATGTATACATTAGCAACGTCTTGGCATATTAGGTTTTATATGTTGTCTTATGGCATATATATATATATATGACGGCTCGACAAAAGCCAATGTCAAACGACAACTCCTGGAACGGGCGAGCTAGAATTCACGGATTATTTTCGCTTTACTGATAATGTATGAAGCCGGACTGCCCAGCAATTGAACTTGTGGGCTGTGAAAAGCCTTTTTTGAGTTTTATTTACGCAGCAAAGGTTGATTGTTCCGATTGAATAATCTGACAGAAATGTGTATGTAGAGCTGCGCTGTTTTTTTTACAGAAGCAATGATTTTCTTCCACGTATTTTGTCTTATTCATACTTGCGTGCGTTGCAAGAAGATCAGAACTTCCTGTAGGACTGACAAACGATGGTACCATGTTAGGACTCACTACCCAGAAATGATGGCCCTGGAGGATTGTCTGGGTGTCGAAGTGGGAAATGGATTCTGAAGATGATAGAGTCGCTGGAAATAGAGGCCGCCGCGGTCTGTAAATCATCGACAAGCTTCTCTACGGGAAAAAACTTCCGTCATATTCTCCTTCTTTTAGACGAAGGACAAACAGCCGTGGCTCTAGCTGCAACGAACAGCCCCGTTTCACTGTCTCGATTCATTTACATGAAAGCGGGCGCGCCGAGGGGCTTCTTTCGTTTCGGCGTCGATGGCGTGATGCCTCTAACTCTAATGCATAACAATTACATCTGCTAGTAGTATCCTTTTCGTTAGAAACGCCGCAAACAGACCGAATTTCGACTGTGAACGTATTCGAATCTCTCATTGATTGGTGATGATCACCTTCACCAATAGGCAAACTCGTATGAAGCTTGGCAGGCGTTGGTGTTGTCACAGCGTCACCGTGGTGTTCGACATTACTTCTGAGCAGAAAATAGCAGTGGATGCGAACATCCAACGCCGTCTACGGGCCTCTAGGGAAAGTTGACGCTCTAGATCGGTGTTCAATTAATATAATCGCGCATTTTAATACGAGAGAAATCGCGACAGATTTACGAAGCTGGGGCAAGTGGACAGATGAACGGACAACCCTTGCAGAAACCAATATGCGCGTAGTGAAGCCTCATCAAGAGAGAGTGGGGAAAGAAAGGCAAAAGGATATATAGGGACTGGCTGACTGACTCAGATGAAAAAAAATATTGTTCGGTTGTAGCGGCATGAATGCGTATTTAGCGACTTTGTTGGCGCAGGAGTTCAGACGATGTCTGCTCTACTTGGACGGGGAACTTCGAAAGTGTAATCTAAATGAGAACTGAAGCAAAGGTTACAATGTACGTCTGCTTTGTAACTGGCTAGATGAGCTATCGACATGTGTATACGGGTTTATCTGATAACTGAAAATTTATTTAGGTACAAACAACAACTAATTTATTGTCTATATGTAAAGATGAATGCATAAATAGCGGATACTGTCTCTGACGAAATATCTTTGTCCCTTAAAAGTGACATCTTCGTCATCGATACTTGCAGTTTTTCCCACTGGAATCGTTCGTTTTATTTGCGCACGTCATATCCTCTACAAGACACAACAAACCCATATCTCGGCGAAGGGTTTCTTCTAACGCCCATGTTTGGCTTGGAAGACCTTGAAAAGCAGGCGACATCCAAGCATTTTTTGGCATTCGTACGATTTTACGTGTTATGGAGAACTGGCTGCCTATAAAGGCGAAGTTCTGTCCGCGTTTTTGCTGACGTAAAAAGGTAACGGTATAAAAAATGTTTAGTGTCACGTCAACACAAAGGGAAGGGCCGGCTTTGTCGTCCGGGTAGAATGCATACTCTGTCTCTCTGTCGAAAGGCAACGACGCAGCAATCGAGTCGGCAACGTTTCGAAGTGTGGTGGAAAATGCCACGTTATGGTTGTAATGGTAAAGCTTCGGTTGTAGTATTTGTTAAAGTAAACATTTTGGCTAGGGAGTCCGTTTTTGTGAGGGTCTGAGTTCGTATGATTTCGTGGTTAACAGGAAAAAGCTATTCTGACAAGACAGGACACTAACCAGGGACGTTGAGCATATGTAGATATATGCATTCAGAATTACGCTACGGTCCTGCTTAGGTGACTGATAAAAGTGACTATGGTTTCACGGTCTAAAAGCTGGCGGCATTATACTTTATTGCTAGCTGTCCTGAACGTCTAAGTCACGGTCCATTAGTTACAGCAGCGGGGAACAACTTGAATAGATGCGTTTGTGGCGAGCTATTTATTTATCCTTGAATGACTCCGATTTGCGTCGGATACTTATGACCTATTGGAGTTTTAAGAGAGTGAAGCATAGCACGATTACAGATTCCTGTACCTGCGTTTCGCTTCATAAATTTTGGCTCTCAATTCAACATAGTATATACCCAGTGCAATGACACGCGTGGTAAGTTGGAGAGCACTGGTTCAAGTCACCTCCACTTAAACTGGCCCTCATCTAGGAGACGGCGCTGTCCTGTTGCCAGTTTAAGTTACTCTTGAAATCACTTATTCAAATAATATTCATATCAAGAATTGTCCCTGTAGCTGACATTGTTTGATACGTGTACGGTAAAAGTAGGATGAGAAGTAGAAGCTAAGTTAAATTATTGTTGTGAGCCACACAAATCGAAAATGTCTTCGTTTACTATTCAGTAGTGGCATTTTTTTATTACGTGCAAGCAAGAAATATCATCTATAGCAGCTAAGTCATTGTAGCTCCGTTTGCTGAAGCTTTCATTTTCGCAGCAAAGATGGCGTTGGTGTCCTGAATTCTTTACGTCTCAGGAGGACCGTCAATCTTATCTGCGGTGTGTCGTCGACATTAACCGAATCGTCGTTACAACTAGATAGACATACCGTCCTAAGTTGTCAAATGTGGCTTATCAGAAGTGATGAATTTCATTTTTTCCTGAATGGGAACGATTAATTGAAAGGGCCTACTTTATTAGAAGGTATCATTAGAGAAAATCGCCGCGTATAGTACATGTGCGCCTTAGCGAGCTGCCAGTGCCGTAAACGACAAATGTAACTGTTCAATGTACTTTCGAATTTCTAATAAAAAGGCCTTCTCTCTTTGAAGATATTCGTATAGCAAGTAGGCAAAACGAGAGCCTACAAAAACCGAATAGTACGTTCCTAGGTTGGTCGTCGTCATGGTCGTTGACGAACATTTAATGCTATTAACAGTTTAAACGCCCGATAGCTTCGCTCGGCATCGAGTGTTTCATCGGCTGTATTTTCGGCATTACCACTACCCGTGCATGGTTATGCTTTCAGCGTTAATTAATACTTACAGCTAGTTCATGTTGGTAAACTGCCGTTTCTTTCTTAGGAAACGCACTATTTTTGCCCTCACCTTTGTGTCGTCGGCAAAGGGCTGTTGGTGCGTCTGTTCGCGTTCCTGAACACTGTTTCTTAGGAACACTGTGTTTTTCTCCAATATGAAATGAAGCAACTAGGCAAATAGTATTACGGCAGGTACATCAGGTCGTTTTTAAGGATAAGCTCATTAATAATTCATAGGTACCTACCCCGACGATGGTTGGAGACGACCCGTCCATCGGTAGCTGACTAATGAGCCCGTTTGTATCGACTGCGTGTAGAAAACTTGCATTTGATAGAGTAATGCAATCATTTTATAACTACCGTTTACTGAATAAGAAAGCAATACGAAAGCTCAATTGTTGACTTCAATAGGTATTTTTGTACTAAATGATCGGCCGACATTTGCTTTCTATTCAAGAGACGTTGCCGCTTGAAAATTTTTCATTAATTTCGACTAATCAAGCCTTATCTTCTCCGTAGCTATTTTGCATATCTGATATCGATATCATTTGGTCAGAAAATTGGTCGCATGCCATAAATCTAGCAATTTGTCGCCTGCGATTTGATTGTGGTAATGATAAGTGATTTTAGCCCCTTAATTCTGTCCAACTTTAGCTATCAATGAAGACTGTCCTAGTCAGCTCTGGTGGGATCGCGCTATTAACCGAGCCTTCTAACTAGAACTCTTATCACGGTATGTACGTTAAGGTTTTTTAAACACGTAGAAGTAATCGAATGATCAAGGGTTATACGCTGTCCTCTTGAAGACACTAGTAGATTTCAATATAATTGAATATCAATCATTATAACTACCTATTTTATAGGAAGCTTAAAGAAGAACAGCAAACGATTTAAATAAAAATAAAAGTGGTTGAACCAGCCCAAACTCTGAGGATCCGAAGGGCACGCTTACATATGTAGTATCGCTCAAAAGATAAATTGAAGCTTGCTATTAGCACCTGACAATGGACATCGTAAGGAAAACACATTCTGAACATATTAAACACAATCACTAAACGATGTATTGCTACAATCTGTAGATCGTTACGCATTTGTGGGTCAGGTTTAACGACCATATGCCAGAGAGTAGTCCCACCTATTGATTATCCATATAATACGATGGTACCGTTACGAGGTTACCTTTTGGGCCGTTTTTTCAACGTTTGCTTCGGACCCGGCTACAGACGATTGTTTACCCGCGCATGTTAAACCGGATACCTTTCAGATAGTTGTGTAATGAATTTGGTAAGCGTGCGGATTTGGCGTTAATACTCTTAGTATTGACTCTTAGGTCTAGCTCTTTAGGGCGCAGTTTGGGCTGACCCGGTGTCTTCTGCATTGCTTCCACGCCTCCCTCCTGTAGCAACGACTGAAGTCGATGGGTGGTTATGTTCTGTAGACGACGACAGTGATATCACGTGTCGTAGAACCGCTGTAACGTGACCGTGAAATAGTCCCTAGCATGGCTTGTGACCTTGCCTGTTTCATCGTATTTTCTATCTTTTTGTTATTTGGTGGATTGACGTGTAGTTAGATATACGTGTTTGCGCGCGCCATTTCAGTGTTTTATATATTTTTTCTTCACTGGAAATGCCAGTGAAGAAAAAATATATTGTCACGCTGAACAAGAAGATTCGCCATCGTTATTAAAACCCTTTTTAGGAGATAGCGCAGGTTTGGATATTGTGTATAATATATATCCTTTTGACAACATAGCTTCTAATAATGTGTATACGCTTCGAAGATGTAGGTATCACAGCTGGACTAACCTGTTCGTCTAACGACGGGATCAGTTTTTGGCATCTGACTCCACCTACGCTGATCTGAAACCAGTTATTATCATATTTTCATTGATATGACAATAGATAAGTTTTAATTCATAGTATTATCTATATGTCATTTATGAACCCATAGTTTCACATGATACATTTGACATTTATCTCTTTGATGTAAAAAGAATTATAGTTGGGCTAAACAGCAGCCAGTTTACAAAAACCCGCATGTGGGTTTTCTCATCAAAAAAATGGGATCTCTCAAATACACGATCAAATAAGATCGGTGCACAAAACGAATATGTCTGTCTATTTAAGATCTCTCAAAGGATTAGGTACTGCAGCCGCATTGTAATAGATAATCCAAGTCATCAAATTGCATATTTGGCCTCAAGTCGAGATGGTAGCCCAGGTCGCGTTCTGTCCTTTTGAGATATGGTTTGCACTCTGGCAAGTATATTGTCTCTTAACGTGTTCTTAACGGCTTCTAGCTTAAGCGACGCATGTCTGTTGCGGCGTCGCTACGGTGTCCTATCTTTAGCTAAAGTTTTCACCATGCTCAGAGCTTCTTGAGAACTCCGGACTGTGTAGAATTACATCTAAAAGAGTTTGTCCAATACAAGGCCTATTCTGTTGCAATAACGGTGTCGTCCTCAGGCCTTTCCATTGACTTCTCGTGTGAATTTTTCGGGTGTGTCCTGATATGCTGAATGCCCACTCAATCGACAAAACAACTAGGTACAGTTGTGGCAGAAAGTCGACCGGCAGATGTCGCAGAGAATCGCACCGGATAAAAAACACTTGTTACGTTATAGCCTTAAACGCAAACGTGGGTCATTTTTATGTAAAATGAGGTTTAAGAAACGTTGAATACTTACAAATACCAAAAAAATGTTTCCTATAACTGATCATAGTTTATAATAAGTGCGTGCAAAAACCCAAGTCTTAAAAGACATGCATTTATCTAGCATAATCGATGTGACGAATTGCCATAGTCAGGTGAGAATCTAGGCGGAATGAGAGGTAGATCAAGTGGAAATTTTTCCCGCTCCTTTTTTGAGGCTCTAAGGAAATATCTACCTTGTCTTCATTCGGATCAATCGAATGTGTGCGGCAGAAAGCCAACGCGGACACAACGGTTCGTTGCGTAAGAATACGAGACATTGATGGAAGTTAAAAAAATTTATGCAGACAGGCTAAGCTGAAAAAGCGTGACAAATCTGCGCCGACAAGAAGACATAAGGTGTGCTTTTTATGCATACTGTCAGTCAAGGCCTACAGTGAAGCCTTTTTTTGTGCAGTTCAATAACACGTTGTCACTATAGTCGCCCGGGTTGGCCAAAAGGCCAAGGTAGCGCTGCTATATCCATTATAGCTAACTCTGTGATAATAATGACTCGGTAGCGTCATTATTATCAGCATAGCGAATGATAGCAGAGATATGTTGATAATTGATAATATATAGTTTAAATGGAATAGAATAAATAGTCACCATTTTTCTATTCACTAGCTATGGTATACTACGCAAACTGAACTAAAAGTTATTGTTAGCTACAGTTATCTGAATCCTATCTATAAAAGTAGATGCACGCACAGGTTTCAAGCTCTGTCCTCAAATGCCGATGAAGACTGGCCTGCACGCATATACAGAAAAACTGATAATCGTAGCTTAAGGGCACTAGTTCCTGAGTAAAAATTTCAAGACGTAAATAGTAGAAAACAAGCATACAAAGAGGGCATTTTGATAACCTTTACCGAGGCAATAATTGCAGGCTAGCTTGCTTTTCAAATACGCAGTCTGGCCCAGAGAGCACGCGAGCACCTTTTCTCTACTGAATAAAAAGCACTCTTGAAATGCGTATCTTATTCTGAGCGATTTTTCGTTCCGGAGAAAAAAGCCTATCAAAAATCATGCAGTTGCCCGTGCTCAACAACTAAGTCAGTAATATCCTATTCAAACTTCTTATATTCAGCATGGTGACGGGATTACGTCGCACTCACACAGTCTGCGAAATGAAACAGCGGTCCTCCGAGTATTCAAAACTCGCGCGTCTGGAATCTACCAAATCAAGTACGCATCGAGGCCCTTGAAAACCTTTTTAGAAGTTGGCGATTTAGAAGAGGTTCTTTGACACGTCAGCTTTGAGTGCAAAGTCCGAGAAGGTTTGACCCTTGATGTGTATGCAGGGCGCAGTTCAAAGGTTCGAAATCGTCGTTGCTGCGAAGCTAGATTCGATGTCAGACAGCTTCTTTTCCAGCAATCTGCCCTCTGTCGCTACGGGGAATAAGGCCACCGCATTATCCTGTAGCCTTATACATATATGTGTATATAATACTCGCACAAACTAGTGCCGTTGTTGGACAAAACAAAGGGCATTGCGACACAGATGACCTTTAAGTAAGTGCTGAGTAATGACGGAAACGATTAGTCTCTGAGCGGGTGAAGCAATGCTTAACAGCAGTGCCAAACATAAAATTATTTATTTGGTTAAAGAGTAACGAAAGCTTGCCCAAGGCTCCATTCGGCAAAAAAAAAAACGACTTCTTAAAGGCAAACTGTGGGGCGAGGAAATACAAATGTAAATTTTGTATGAAAAATGGAAAAAGGTAAGGAAAAATGTATGTACAGTGTTCTTTGTTACATGAAATCGTAAATATTTTTATTAGCAGCTTTTCCGGCGCCTGGAGTATCTCATTATTTCTGGCTATTGAGTGCCTTTAAATATACCACGATAGGCAAGAGGTGCGGTGTGCCATCGGCCTCATAACAAAAATAAATTCGAGAGCTAACCTGAACGAGACTTAACCGTATGTTTGTTTGCTTTGAATGTTTCTAGGATTCGTCTCAGCAGTCGCGTATAGTTCTTAATTGTAGTGGACGTACTACAAAGGGATTTAGGCTTTGACCTCTTAACTAAAAGTACTATTCGACACTTGAAGTGATAGCAGCACGCATTTACTAAGGTAAATGCAGCATTTATATGAAGGAGACGTTTGCATTCGATTCTGCGTCCAATCATACGAATTTCCCTCATCGATAAAAGCCAACCACTGAAAATCACAGAAATTAGAGATTTTTTTTAATATTTCTAGTTTTTTTTTGCCCTCGCGAAACATCTTGTCAAACCTGTAGAAGTACGAGTCATGTTTATTCTATTGTGTACACTTTCAAATCAAGTATGCAGCCCCTATCCAGTAAATGTGTCCGCCTTCGTCATACAACACACAATCTGACCTGTATTCATTTGACGAAGATGACGCCGTTTAATACCGAACTTGAAAATATATTTACCTAATTTTCATCGTTACGTACATAGTCATGCTCACAAATGAATTTCCGTTACATACAAAATATTCGAGGCTAACAAATTTCTTTCAGACTACCTCATTATTTACCGTATTTACTCACCGTATTTAGAGTTTAAATATTCACATGTTCAATGGTATCAGACAATCGATTATTCGAGCTTGGTTATCTACAAACTATAGGCATACGTCTGTTGCAGGCAAAGAGTTACAATTGACGCTGCACAGGTAAGGAATAATGCGGATAGACCGTAAATGAGCCCTGATTATACAGGCTTAGACTCTATTCTTCATTCAGTATTATAGATATCGTGTTAGCTGTGTTAGAAATCGATGTAAAGGCTATCCACGCCCTGTATATACGCATATTTGTCACCGTGTCTTTATATGAGCCTTATACCTAAACGTATTGGCCTCAGTGGCCAACTGAAAAGAGAGCATAGCGAGATAACTTGTTCTGCCTTCGAACGTTGGCACCAAAAGAAACCGAGACGGCCTCCGGGCGTTCCGGAGGTAAAGAGCGGACGCGGGTCAGGTAGCAATATTGCAAACAGCAGCGAGCAGTTTGGAGAGTGTTGTTACCATAGGCCATAAAGCGGGGATGGTCTTGAGGTAGGACTGACACTGTGATGGATTGATGCACACCAAGGTTTCTGGCAAGGAACGTGAAAGATTGCTGCCGATTGCAGCGCTGCCGTTGCCGTCGCGGGAAGCTGAGGGGAATGAAACCGAAGAGGAAATTCAAATAAGGCGGGCTACAGGGAGTAGGCGCCTGCAGATCGAGGTGGGATCAAACAGGACGATGAGACGATAAGTTGCATCATAATAGTAGGGCACTGCAGTTAATGTCGTAGAGGCCTATTAGAATGAATATTTTTCCTGTATAGGTTCGGTTGCAGCCATTAAACCATCAGGATTCACGCTTTTCCGGCGCGACACGAACCGTTGATTTTCGTTCGAGTCACGTCTGCTCGACGCTTGGAATTACCTTTAGACATTGCTTTAGAAAGCTGCTTGCTTTCAGCTATCGAAGCCAAGTGCTTATGCTAAAGCCAAGCTATTACGCCAAGGCTCGCTCCTAGGTTACCTCACGAGACAAACGCTTTACCACTACACCATCATAAAATTCGCGTGAACCATCTGGGAGTCGAGACAGATGAGATCGAGTGTCTTTACGATAATCGTCATCAACCGCTCCAGCAGCAATAACTTCTGTTTCTTAGACAACGGAACTTTTTGGACCCGACAATTTCGTTGCATATTAAGTCTTCAGAGATCTTTACTAAATAGAAGACTTCACATTTTTATCCTTGTTACAATAAACCATTGTGGAATATATCTCCCGTCACTGTTTATGCATTTCTCCCATTTTTCCATTAAATGATACATGCCGTCTCGCCAAAAAGTAGCGGATTTCGTCTCGAAGTTTTGTAACCACTTTTTGAGTCGTGGGTTTGCGACGAAAATAGGACAACGGACGTCATTAGCCAGTGTAACAAAGAAGGTGCAAATTTGTCGGCTTGAGGTCCGATCAATATGGAGGAGGGTGCACCGAAATCTTTTATTCAAAATTCAGCTTTGCCATTATTTACCGCATGCGATCTCGCGTTGGCGTTGAGTAGAACAGCCCGACCACGTCTATTGGGTTTCTTGAATAACCTGTCTGACTCAGCCAAAGTTTGATCCAGCAAATGCAATTCAGTAAATGAGGCGCTTGCAACCCCATAGAACAGAGATTTTTGCATAAAGACATAGTTGAACGCCGGATCTTGGCTTCTCTGCTGAAGCCACATATTCCAGTCTTTGGTCACATGTTAACCTGTAGATACCGCTTCTCATCACCGGTGACAATTCTGACATAATACCAATGTTGTCAAAGATGCGCTTTTTTCAATCTGGAACACCCATCTTTGAAAAGTTTTAAGTTGAAATTGCATTCACAGCACAATGCCGTTATAGCATGTTAATAGAGCAGGAAACGCGTTTATGGATGGTACATCAGAAGTAAACAAAAATTAGGAAAAACAAAAGAAGGAAGTTTTAGAAAAAGCTTCAAGTGCGGAAGCCTAGCATCAACCTAATAGTTCCCGGACTTTTTGATAATCATGCTACACGTAATTTTACTTAAAATGACTATAACGGCTACGTTACTTTCGTGCTCCTTGACCTCGATAGGGGCTTATTTAATTTTGGTACGAACTACTTGAACATATTTTACTGGTCCTAATGCTCGACAGACGAACCCGTTTAGCTAGACCTATATACATAGCTTATGAATTGATCAGGACTCTGTATGACGCACATGTCTTTGATTCGTACCAAGCTCTATATAGAGGTTAAGAGAGTGAGGGCCCGATATGGTTCTATCTATTGCGGGATTAACAACGACGAATCTTCAATGACACCCAAGTACTAGTTAATATTTCTGATACCAAGGACGATCGCTATGCAGAACCATCAATCTGACACACGTTCAGCAATGCTCAGACTTGACTTATCACGGAAACTCGTCATAGAATATATGGAAACAAACAACAGATTAAGCAGCAACTGAAGTTGCATTCATAAAAAAAGATGGTTTGATAAACCCTGTGCCTTTTGAAGGTCTTAGAGGAAGCCATAGTTAGAGGAACGGTGTACGTCAAGCGGACCGTACATCTTACCGTCCGCTATTTCTCCCATTGGTCGACTCAGTTTATTTTTTCGAAATACGGCTAGGCATTGATCGGCTTACACAAACAAGCATTTATGTAGGTCCAGGGAAGCGGGCAATTCAGTCAATAAGCTCCAATTCAATGAACCTATTAATGCAAGAATTATATTTCGAATAGGCAGTTCTATGCTAAATGCTTTAGGTTTATTTCGTAAACAGTAAACAAGGATGTAATATTAGCTGACGGCCTGAAAAAAAATATGGATGTCGGTGGAGGAGGCTTGACCAGCCAACTTTAACTAGTCTTCAGCTAGATGCTTAATCGTGTACTCCTACGCATCATCTAGTGTCTTCTTAGCCTTTGTAAGCCAGTTTCACAACGTATTCACTGATAAGCACTATTGCAAACATCTTTACACAGAAAGTTAAGCGAACTAGGGAGGATTGTAAGTTGAATATAACGCATTATTGGTGTTCTGTTAATCGCAGTTCAAGTTACTGCCGTAGAGTTTCTAATAATGATAGTTAGGTGCTTTGCGCGGACTTTCGACCCCTAATAATAATTTTATGTAACAATAATATTTACCTGCACATGCGTTGCCTACTATTCTACTTGTCTGGCTGTTGTCGCCTTTGGCGAAAGTGCCGAAGTACAAAAACGTATCAGAACGTCTTCGGGCATGAAAGACTGTTAACAGAGCGGAAGATCTGACGACATCCTTTATCTGAAGTTGTACTCCTCCACGAAGACAGTATTTTAAAGCTTCTATTCAAACCGGTATAATAACGACATATACGATGTTGTGCTGGGTGTAGCCGGTTCTATGGATCGCTTTCAACAATCCGGCGCAATAACTTGCTCTGGAGAAGTGTAATGAGAAGCTGTGTGACACGCTTCTGCAGTTATCCCTTTGAAGCCGTTATGCTCTCATTCCTTGTTCAGCGCATTGTTGGTATCTTTCATCCCATTCGTAAAGGGCAAGCGCTGTTGCTGAAATGGGGCAAACGGAATGCTGTAAATATAGATCCATATCTATTAACGTTTTAATGAAAGATTGGAAACACCCAATGTACTTGAGCAGCAAAAGAAAACGTCTACATTTAATACAAGTAATGCGCTCCAATAAGGGCAGTTGCCTGATCGAGATCCTCGGATACGTTTTGTGGGTAACACAGTGCGGGAAGGGGAACTCAGCAAGATCACAGAACCAAATGCCCTGCCAGCGTATAGTAGACTTAGGGATCTGGCGCTGCATAACCGAGAGCGCTTTCATTAGTTAGTGAATTATGGAGAATGATGAAATTCATGCTAGACGGAATGACTTGTTCTGTCGGTGGTTGTGTACATACGAACCACGCTTGAGACGTGTATTAGATACACTTGCAGATCAAAGTACAGATCGATAACATTATTCTAACATATCTAGCAATGACGTATGAACACATGTATTGCTAGGAATTAATGTTCCCCCACAATCGATACAACCCTTACGCTACTCTTGTTAGGAATACGTGCCACGGACGCGTTTTGGAGGCTTGTTTTAAAATACTATAGAAATATGTAGAGAGGAATAAATCAATATTAATTGTTTTATTTTTTGCGATGAAGCTTAGTACTGACCAACAAAGACAGCGTCATGGGCTGACGCTCGAAGCAGCGCAAATCCCCAATACTTCGGCCGTCCACCCGTCTCTGTTCTATAATAATACTATAAACGAAAACCTAAAGGATATCGCTGGCAAACATTGGTATTACGCTTCAACAGCGCGCAATTTGTTTCGAAAAGATCTCAGGACACGAACCTTGTAAAAAAACATTTCGTTAAATATTGTTATCTAACACTTTGCCATTTTACGTTACTTCAATACACTTACGGCAAAAATGTCCTATTAGAAGAATAGGATCAACCTGCTAATAAACCTTGGTCGCGGCTAGTTCTTGAAGGACGAGGAATTCGACTGCGCCGAACCCATATAAATTCTTTACGAGTGCTTTACGAGGATTTTTTCCAATAGTGTAATGTATCTTTTCTCGTTGTTCCATTTAAAACAACGAGGAAAGGTCGCCTGTTCTTTGGTACCAGCCCACTATATTATTGTAACAAATACGTGTATCTATTGAGGCCGGTAAGAAAAACATATGAAGAACTCGTCTTAGTAAAACCTGATTACAGAATAATAACTGCCAGAAAAGTTTTCAAGAAGAGTTACCTGAGAAGCGCGTAGGTATCAGAGAGCGCTATTTTCTTCTTAGAAATGTTTAATACTGGGTTTTTAACTAAAGAAAGGAGCTAATTTGATTCCACTCTCGACCGCTACTAAACGTTCTCTGCAGACATTTACCTAATAGTATTCAATTACGTTAAGATTCTCGCTAGTTTCTGTACTAAACGGTATATGCTGAGATCAGCAACAACTTTACTGAACACTCCTGTATTTGAAATTATTCAGTTATTTTTTTTCGAAATTTTCTATCCACGAAGAGTCTTTTGCTTGTTTTCATACAACTACAAGATCGTACTGTGCGCTAAAAGTGAATATATCGGAGGACATAAACACCCGACGGAACAAGGCTGGTTCCTTGCGTATCGAAATATTCTACCCAAACTAACGTTTAATCTATTCGCATGATAGTTATACGTAGCGAACTTCCTTCCGTGTTTCGCATTTATTAGTTAGGCCTCGATTAATTGGTTATTTGGGAAGAAACAATGATTTCAAATATTACCAAGTGTAACGAACAAATGCTAACCTAGCCCAGTGTTATCGATAATGAGTCGATACATCCGCAGGTCAATCGCCTATACGTATAGTAACGCATGTATAATTACGCTTGTAACGTAACTTAATTATCGCAACATAGCAATCAATATACAGGCGATTTTCCTGAATCTAGATATGCAATGGATGAAACACATTTCTCGTCTTAAGCGAGTGTATATGTTTACCTGCAAAATAAAAAACAAAGTCAACAAAAGCCTATTTCAACAAAAAAGGTCAGCTTGTAAACACGTCATCGTGGCATCGTTGCATGTTTAGCGCCAATATCACAGGTAAATTTTGAAACATTTACCTGTATTTTTACATCACACAGTATTATGATTAGTTATAGCAACATTATCACTCCTTACATCTACCAAGCTCTGCATATATACGGTCAATTGTTCACTGGAATCATACCTAAAAAAGATGTTTCCGCGGCTAGCAGTCGTAATGGAGTCATTAGATAGACAACAAAATAACCTTTTGTCGTCTATTTAATACAAGTATATTACTGCCATTCTCGCGTAGATAAATAATAGCTAGTGTTTAGAAGCCTATCAATGATTTATCATCGTTAGAAGGTCAGAGAGGATGCTTGACATGCGGGATTATAACAAGCAAATAGTAATTATCGCTGACCCAGCCTACCGGTGTTTAGCTTTGTTCGAGTTTTAACTTAGAGAAATAACGTTACAGGGTAACAGCATATCTTTTGATTAGGTTTAATTAGTATTAGGAGGACCTAATTAGGATTGTTATGTTTATTAATTACAGCCGTGGCGGTGTCAACTGCAAATACATGGTTCCACCCCTACACCCATTACTGCTATAGGCATTGTACATTGCTGCACACATCCTGTCTTAGTTTTTTCTGTAGCTGTTACAAACTACAGCGTAATAAACTTTTATATTCAATTGACAACGTCTCAAATGAAGGATTTCATTTTCCTAAAGTGTTGCGTACAAGGTCCGTCATTATTTATCCCTATAGATTTAACGTCTACTTCGCGAAAAAACATTATATAAGCTTATATCCCAAAATACTCTGATCGGTTTCAAACAGATATAGCTTACAGATACGATGTGTTCGGGAGCCTACGAGATGTTGTGTTGCGCGACTTTGGGCACAAGCAGACGAAAATTTTTTTAAGCAGATACAGAATTTACGCTTCTTTCTACAACCCCCACTTGAAATTTCATACAGTTCAAACTCTTGAAATGTTATTATTGCTGATGATAAAACCAACATTCCACCGCCTAATTAATACCATTAATTGAGTTTCAGTCATTCAAACAATTTCGAAAATTGAGAAATGTTTAATTTCGTAATCTTTCGAATTTCGCGCCATCAGAATATCGAACTTGAAAAGCATGAGCCAGCGAGCTTTCATGCTATCTAAGTAAACTGGCATCAATGTTTATTTGACATTTTTAGTAAAAACTATTACACGCTATAAAATTAAGAGCGTATTTACTATTCAGTGATTGAAACAATGTTATTGTATTGCCTTTTCAACTTTATTGAATGTTTGTACATATGACCGGTTAGGTAACAGCCGCACTGCCATTCAATACGTCCAATCAGCAGGATAAATAAAAAGCTATTCCGATTAACTAGAAGTAAAACTTCTCCATTCTTCAAGTGTTTTCGCATACTTCGTTCAGAAATGCAGAAACGAAACTTTCATGAAAAGAGGAAGCGACGAGAACGATTCAACAATTCGATATAGTTCCTGACTGTGCTTACAAACAAGCAATAAATAGTGCGGGAGCCGCAAGCTTAGGTTGGGATGCCTTTCATTCGATTACATAGCCCACATCCATATTAGCCTACAATAAAATTCAAGCATATCAATAATTACATAACAAACAAGTGTAAAACATTCATTCGTTAAATTTAGGGGAACATAGTATTGTGTCACAGCATGTCCAGATGCACATCAATAGATAGGGTAACTCACATAGGGTAACTTCTCGACAGGAAGCACATAAAATATTAAAGCACTCAAAAAAAGTTTTTTTACACACAAATGGGCCAGTAATATGCGATCTTTCGCCCTACTTTTGCGACGCTTTCCATTGAAGGTGCCCTTAAAGCTGACCACAGACTCGTGTCAGACTTTTAACGCTTTGTATTTCGGATGATTTAAAAACGACAGGAGTTTTCCCTAAGCTTGTGTCACGTAACCCCGAATCGGTACTGCCGTCTATTCACGTAGTTTTGTCCGAGCAACGGAATCCTTTGCTTCGTTCGTAAACACAGCGGCTCTCGCCTTACTCCGTTCGTCTACCGTGGGGGAAGCCCTTCTGCGTACAGAATCTTCACTTTTTGTAACGCTAACTAATCAGACCTACATGCATAATTGCCAACGGATGCTTGATGAGAAAGCTTCTAAGCCGATTAAAACATTTGGCACTAACACTCCAGTTGCAATATGGTCATCCACTGCAACGAGGATCGATTGATTATTAGTCTTACCTACTGTATAAGACTTCGTTTTCTATAACAATTTAGTGCACGATTCGGTGCATGTATTCAAAGCGTTTGATTTAAAGTTTGAAAGACGCAACAATTGTAGACAGCTAAACATCGTGCCATGTAGATACGTTTAGAGAAACCTGAAGCAGAACGTGTATTTATGTCATCTGTAATAAGATTGAACCGAGTTGCGTTGGAGAGAACCAGATTGAACAACACTTTCTGAGGCGGATTGAAAGCATCAACAAACATGTTCGCGGTCGCACACAGGTGGCCTTGGCCACGAGCTTAAGTAGCGAGGTGCTTTACATGAATGACTCTATGAATCCACAGACGTTCTTCTCCTCAGACAAGAGAGGACTTGATGATATCTAAGCAAAGGTATTTGGGGTAATGAGCTACTACAGAATCTTCTGACTGAAAGGCGAGAGGCAACAAGTGTACTAGATTTTATCCGAGAGAACGGTGACTGTAGTTTGTGTGTGTCCTGCGTCGACTTGACTAATTGTCGTCTCACGAAGTAAAACAATTTAGCTTTATGTTAGCGTTTGATTGTTTTCAATGGAAAGTGTTCGATAAGATCTAATGAATAGGCATAGAAAAGCATCCGTTGGCGAGTAGGTGGCGATGGATGTCTAAAAGGGGAGTTTACTTAATTTTTATTTAGTTTATAGTATCGTCGGATAAGACGAACATTGTCGATTTGAACTAGATACGACAAAGGTTGCCTGAATGTGTTTAAGTTATCTCTGTGTCTTTCATTGAAAGTAGTTCACTTTGTAGGACCGGACTTCCAGATCGTTTGGTGCCTAACGTACTGGAAATTCTAAGCGGCGCTCCATGACAGCTGAGGGATCAAGCCATCATCAGAAGACGGTAAATTATTCGAGGAAAGAAATAAGGAGTTCCTAGTATTTATTTAATTGAAATATTTGAATGTGATATCAGACATAGCTATGAAGGCTTGCTACAGAAGAACCATCAGAAGATTTTCCAATGACTACTTTTGCTAACTGCGTCAATGTAAGAGCAAAACACCACTTGGGTTAGGGCGTACCGACATTTGTACCGACATCCACCTCGATCATGTTCAAAGTGATGTTACCGAATAAAACTACACATCGTTCTTAAAGAGTTGCTTCCCTTAAATCTCCATTGAAGAGGCGTATGGGAATAGAGTCATCGGAAAACACTTTCGACGTGTCCATTAGGCTCGTGGCGACAACAAGGGTAGCAACCTGATTCAGAAACATATTCGACTATTGAAGCAGCTTCATTTCAGAGTTGATTACAAAGGCAATCTTCGATTTCTCAATCAGTCGCTGTTTTTGTTGTCGCGATGCGCATCCGAATCTTACAACCAGTATTTATCTATTTACATTTTTGTTAGCAGATTGTGTGTTGTCGTTAGTGTGCGCAGCTTCTAATAACAGTTTTTCAACGTCTAGGTTATACCTGTTAAAAATCCTACTTCTTCGAATTTTTATAAATTTTTATATATAATTAATCCTGGTATTTGCTTTTGTACAAATATGGACAAATATGTATATACCCTCTAACGAACGTGAACTGACTGATCAGCCTGTTTAACTTATCACACCCGCTTCGATAACAGCGCAACTACAACCCTGACCGCAGCCGGCTTTCTCAATATAAAACAGAAATGGCGTCAACATACAACGACAACAGCAACGTAATACCTACAGCGATAACGAGCGCGTTCTATTTGAAATTGATGTGATCTGCAAATGTCTTGGCAACCGTGTTTTACCAAGCCCCGATGCACACAGAGACCACATGTGACGAACACCACAGGATACGCCGTTGCCGATAACCTATAAAAGTCACTGCGGGGTAGACGAAACGTGAGCTTTACTCACATCAAAGTACGAGATCTTCTTCTGTGTAATTATAAAAAGCCGTCTGCGGGTGATTAGGCGCTGCGTTGGCCTTCTTGTTCGGCCATTAAAGAAGTGAGAACCTTGCCTCTTGATGGTGTCGAAGTCTGACGGAACGCAGAAGCTCGCGACCCATGTAGAAAAAAGTCATTGTATTGACTGCCGTAAGAGTGCGTGCTTGTACCTATTTTTTCTGTTTTTTTTTTCTTTTGGTGGGTTCGCTAGCACACTGTCACCTCATATTTTCTGATCGATTTGTTTATATCCCATTGACGAGTTTCCGTTGTCGCGATAAATTAGGAAAAAGATAACAATGGCATACTTTGTGATGATGTTCATCATGCAAAAACGTTTCGCGTTATATGAAAAGAAAACTAGTTTGAGATAACTACATGTTTAGTCTATGTATCTGTTGTATCCAGATGAGCGATAGAGTCAATGCTAAGTAGATTCAGTACATGCTATTTGATAATAATTTTGACTGTAAGAGGAAAAACTTTCAACGCGAACACCAATTTAACAATAGTTACTGCGAAAAGTAATATAAACATTCGCTTAATAATTATTGGCTTGTCTGTTAGAATACATTTTGAAATGGACCGCGCCTAATTCCTGTTAAAAACAAAAAATGCGCTCAGTAAATGTGATCTCAGTAATATTAAAAGCTCGATACAACTTTTAGGTGCAACTATAGGTGAACTCATCAAATAAATATTATGATTTTTATTTCGCCACTATGTGAACTTTTTGTATTTTGATTAAAAAAGAAGATCAATTTCTTCATAAAAAAAAAGGAAGGAAAAAAAAAAAGGAAAGTTGGGCTTTTCTATGAAATTCTTTAGACAACTTAGATAATTCGTTAAGCTTGAATTACGCGTGATTGTTGCCTGCTTAAAGTATTATTATAGCTACGAACAAATCTCACATACAATTAAAAAAACCTTACGGTATTATCGATTTAAAACAAGACGAGCCAATTACTGTATTATTGAGAAATTATTTCTCCACAAGACACCGAATAATTTGTGATTTTTATCACAGATTTTGTTAACTACATTTTTAGGCCAACTGCTAACGTTGTTCTAATGGCGTGAACCCCATAGATCATTTCGTCTGTTGGCATCGTCGAGAAATTATGACTATAGATTGGCTATATTTTTGTAAGGCGGTACTAGTTTGTGCTACACAGCACGTGTTTACCGAAGAATTAACGAAGTGATGAGTGACCCGGCGAGCCCCCGAAAACGGCCAAGGAGGGGACGGAGAAAAATCACACAGATTCAATCTGGTAACGTGTGTTGTTGAAATTGATTGACGATTTCGGGATTCGATCATGTGAAATAGAATCAACTAGACTTCGTGAGACAGAAACAAACAGGCTTTCTGCAAGAGCGTCCTGCAAACTGAGCTATTGACAGAGATTGTTTTGTCGGTTAGTGGGGCGAGGAGCATCCACTTCTGCGCCCACCTCATTGAAGTAAAATCATCATAAGAACCTATTGCCTCCAAATATAACGATACATTACATACGTGACTGATATTTGCACCATTTACGGTCACTTACAGCAGAGCTTTGCTCTTTGAAAGCTATAAACTATGGAAACTCTCCTTAATTCGTGGTATACGTTTATACGTCAGAGAACGCTTACTCTTTCGTACGACGCTTACTAAACATTTTTTAATGCTGAATATTTTTTCCTATGTGAATTTCGCTATTCCTAAACAATGAATGATAAGTGGCGTACGTCTGATAAAATCTACGCTTTCTTTTCTTTATACGGTATCAGTAAGCAGTGGAAAAACTCTGGTAATGTACAGCTTGTGCTCTACACGGGACTCAGTTGCCGAATGTAACCTCTTGACAACGATTTCAGTCAGATGATCCAACTCTTAGAAATTGTTTGGAAAACATAGCATGCAAAATCTTCATATTGTACAGTCATAATTAACAACTTTAACGGCGATTTCAATAAGGAAAAAACACATCACTTTCTTCTTTATTAAATTTCATATTTTTTTATTGGCACTTTGCTGGTATCGGCGACTTGATTTTCAAATCTACAGATTCTACGACCCAACAAAAGAAATTTCTATTTTCTAGATAAATGTTTTACTACTTCTGTACATTTAATTCAGGAGCCTGAATTTTGAATGAATATCAAACAAACCATTCTGATTGATTTAGTTTTCGTTACGTATCACTGCAACTGTCATCATTTGCGATCTGTTTACTCTTTCAGCTGTTGCAGCAGGTGATCATCTTGTTACGTTAGCGGACAAGTGGAAAAGTGCTCATTATAAAACGCTACAATGACCCAAAGTAGCTCCACAACCGGGCTGGCAGGGGGTTCACCAAATTACCGAGAGCATCATCTTGTCGATCCTGGATCTAATGGACTCTCTCTCGACACATTTAAAGCGATGGCGAAGGCTTTCGTGGTTGGGTTTCTTGCCTATCTTATAGGTGAGTCTGCGTCCATGGCTTCTTTTTTTAGTACTAATATGTAGCTTTTCTCCAGTTTTGCAAAAACAGATAAGAGTGCTCAATTCTCTAATCACAAAATGAACAACGGCTTGATTAATGTTTATATCGAATATTAATTTTATACTATGTATTGGTATGACTAGAGACCTTAGTACCTTTGAAGGTCTTAGAAGGGGAATCACAAAGGCGACAACAGGATTTTTTCAGGCGTAACATCGACACTCAAAAGACAGTTACGGCTTCGGTGGGAGCAGTGTAGACTGAATTATCATTGTCTTTGGCCAATGTGTCTGCGTATCTGAATTAACCAATAGGATATATCAGAAATGGTTTGAGAACGTGGTGTTTTTACGTCTGTGGCCTATTACATGGTCTCGTTGGGGAATCTCAATTACATTTTAAGTAAAATTTTAATATTTTTGCGTCGATTTCGACGATTTCATTAGTAACATCAGAGGTAATCAGTAACATAACGAACGGGGTAGATGTTGGCTGGATGTGTGTCAGATGTCAGATTGTTTTTCTATGTACATTAGATTAGGAAAGGAGGCCGACAGTAAGCCTTCTTAATGGAAACGAATTAGGCTTCAGAAAACTGACACGTTGTGCTAATATGGTCATTTCAACATATCCGAGACCATAACAGATCAGCGCAGAAATAATGAAACACACCTGATTCGTGCTCAAACACAACAGCGACTAAGCAGGATTACCGTCAAATAACAACTATGAATGTTAAGGTAAAACTAACCTATCTCACGACGGTCTAAACCGAGCTTCCGTTCCCTATTAAACAACCGGGTAAACAATCCAACACTTGACGAATTCTGCTTCGCAATGATAGGAAGAGCCGACCTCGAAGGATCAAAGAGCGACGTCGCTATGAACGCTTGGCCGCCACAAGCCAGTTATCCCTGTGGTAACTTTTCTCTTGCTTAAAATTCTTAAAAACAAAAGGATCGAGGGGCCACGCTTTCACCGTCTACACTTGTATTGAAAGCTAAGATCAAGCCGACATTTGCCCTTTTGTTCTATGCGAAATTTCTGTTCTCTGAGCTGGCCTTAGGACACCTGCGTTATTTTTTGACAGATGTACCGCCCTAGTCAAATTCCCCACCTGACTATGTCCTCAATATAAATGACACAAATTACTATGCTTTTTTCTAAAACATGGAATGACCGTATTTACTTCATTGAGTAAGTAAAGAAACGGTAGTAGTGGTATTTCATTGAACGTCCCACTTATGCTACACCTCCTGTCTCTTCAGAGTCAGACTAGAGTTAAGCTCAACAGGATCTTCTTTTCCCGCCGTTCAATCAAAGCCCGTTCCCTTAGAGAGTAGATAGGAACAGTGGGAATGTCCTTAATCCATTAATGCGCGGCACTAATTAGGTGACGAGGCATTTGGCTACCATAAGAGAGTCATAGTTACCCCCGCCGTTTACACGCGCTTCACACTCTTCGCCTTGACATTCAGGACACTGGGCAGAAATCACATTTTATAATAACCAATTACTGGACTTCACAATGCTTTGTTTTAATTAGAGAGTCGGATTCCCTCAGTTCGTGCCACTTCTGAAGTAGTTGATAATTTGCACTCACATCAACATAAACCGAAACAGCTAACAATGTCCATAAACACAACTTCGGTCATCATCCAGACAGACACGAAGTCCATCCGGCGACAACACAATGTCATAAGTACTTCTACTGTTAATCTGACTGGATAAATCTTCAGAGCCATCGCTTCTCCCAAAGTTACAGTACTATTTTGCCGACTTTCCTTAACCTCTATTAATCTAGACACTAAAGGCTTCGCGCCTTGGAGACCTCCTGCGGACATTAGTACGGACTGCCACCAAGATAATCACCACGCTCAAATTTTCAACGACCAAGGGAATCAAGTAAACTACTCTAATATGGGTAGCTTTATCTCAAATTTATATCATTCCATGGGTACCAGTGACCGAAACAGAAGAGACCGCTCTTCCTAGCTTATCCCTTGGTGTTTTTGAGCATAATTGTGTTGCCACGGTTGATACCTAGGTAGTGCTCCCAGTGTACAGGTTCAGCAATATTAGCCTGATTCCCTTTCACTTATAGTGATAAAACATTATTGTACACATTCAACACATGTTTCATTATAAGCTTAGGACCGACTGACCCACGGTCAACTACCGTTCATCTAGAATACATCCCTAACTTCAGTGCTCAAGGTTTTCCATTGAGTACTTGCTACTGGCACCATGATCTGCACATGTGACAGCTCCAGATTGCTTCACAGTAACATCCTTCGACGCTATCACATTACCTTCCTACTCCTTGAGCGCTCCGGTGCGTCACACGTCAGAAGTTGAGTATACGTACAATGCTATAGCGCCGTCCATTTTTGGGGTTAGTTGCTTTGGCAGATGAGTTGTTACAGACTCGCTGGTGGATTCCGACTTGCACGGCCACCGTCCTTCTGCTTTCAGCAACTAACACCGTGTGTAGATCACATGCGCATTTCAGCTTTTGGCATTTTAACCCAACAATTCGTACGACCCACAGCGCCAGTTCTGCTTACCAAAAATGGCCCACTAAGCATACAGCATTGTTCTTCAACAGAGAAACAACATTCACACCCATTAAAAGTTTGAGAATAGGATGAGGCTATATACGCCCCAGTACCTCTAATCATTCGATTTACGGGATGAAACTAAACGGGTACGCTAGCTATCCTGAGGGAAACTTCGGAAGGAACCAGCTACTAGGCGGTTCGATTTGTCTTTCGCCCATATACCCAGACCAGATTATCTACCACGAACATCTACCTCTGAGTTCGTCGGCGGTAGATGAATCGCTATTTTGTCAATACCCACACCTTTACTAAGACAAAATAAACTTGGGTTTCAGAGATTTGCGTACAACAGAATTAATGGCAGACTAAACAAGGCCATCAAATTTGAAAAAGTTGCTACGCTTAGGTAGTGTGACAAATTAGGCATGTTCCTAATCAATAAAAATAATGGAAAATGTGCAGAATATCACAAGATTGTGTATGTGCATAACATATTGGACGAGAGGATGCTATGAAGCTAAACAAGTGCATGGTAGAAATTACATCCTCAAACGGTCTTATTACGAAGCACCATTAGTTCTGTTGGCTTCCATACGTCGTCCATACAATAATGTTCTCTGAATAGCGGAGATTATTTACCCGCTCAATAATTATGGCCGATTTTTGAAAGCTTTGGTGCGGCACCTAGCACCAAAGCTTTCTAAAGTAGCTTTAGCTTGTTTCAGTTACTGTAGTACAATGCAACGATATGGCAAGATCATTGTTTCAAATTATCTTCAGCCACTAAAGCTAAAATTATGACGGTCGTCCACATAGCTCC
>NW_019213276.1:111470-164593 GCF_002532875.2 Varroa jacobsoni | reverse complement strand
GTTCCGTGACACTTACCATGCATAGAAATTATTATGAAGTACTTTTTGCAACTTCAGGTTACATTGCATGACGATGTTGAGTGGCAATTCTTTATGCTGCTTGAAGTTAAAGTCTAGCGGGCAGGTCTTCTCGATTTTTCGTATTTACTAAAATTAGAATACGTTGTTTAAATATACGTAACGGCGGATACGTATTTTGAATTGCAGGTTATTTCAATTTGTCTCTTTCTTGGCTGGTGCTGGGATCCGTAGCATACGCTGTGCGCTACCACCTGCGACAGCAGATGAAAGCCAAGGCCTCGCTGCGAAAACTTGTACTCGATAAAAAAAATATTTCGATGCTGCTCGAGGACCTTCCAAGCTGGGTAAGTTAAGTCCTTTTAATATTCGAGATTAATTATGTATTCACATATTTTTCTAATAATATTACTAAACAAATCCTTTTTATAATGATAATAATTTTGGCCTGTTCTATAGTGATACCCTGGACCAAGTTGACAGATATGCTTTAGTTTTATGGGTCGAATATATTGTAACAACGATGTCCATATAACATAACTGTCGATATATCGTACCATGTTAATATCTAATGGATCTATTCAAATTAGTGAATCACAAGGCCAATCATAGCTACACATTGTACAACAATGCAGATGGTATCGAGCAGTCGCTGAGCAAGTAGGCAAGAGTAAATTGGCAACTGCTTATTAAAAGCGCTTCGTTAGCGCCTAAGTTCAAGTTTTCTAACTTGAATAGCGCTCTCGATAGCAGCTACTTTGTAACGGTGTCATTGGAGCTATGCTCATGGTAAGAATATTTACCCTGATACCGTATAATGAACAATAATCATTCGCCGCTCGGGCCATTCTACGATCATGGCAACTGTTTAAACATATACATCAAATAATGGCGCCGTCAGCCGTTGAAAATTCTACCGAGTTCCGTGAACTTAGTCGTTCGGCTCGAATCGGGATAACGGCGAAAAGACGGGCAGCCGTTGTAAAATGTTTTACTCTGCCATTGGCCGTTGAAGAGATGACAACAGATAAATTTAGCCGTGCTCACTAGTTATGAGTTGACAGGAGTTAAACTTTCAATGTTGTGTGTGATGTTTTACGAAAAAGTCGTTATATTTTTTTCTTTGTAGGACACGTCCTTCCAAATTTAGATATAACGTTCGCTCACACTACCATGCTCCATATAACCATGTTCAAAGTTATCTTAATCCAGATTTACAAATTGGGTTTAGGAATTTGGGTTTTCTCCAAATAAAAGGTCTTGTTATAGCTAAAAAGTGTAAGACTGACTCAACCATTAGTTCAGTCAAAGAAAATAGTTCTAAAGTTATTATTTCTATCGATTTTTCATTTTTCGTTTTGTGCTCGCTTGTGTGTCTATAAGAAAGTTGGTCAATTCAGATCAACGCAAAAAAAACAAGTCTATCACATGTAATACTTGACTTATTTATGGATTCACTAAAAAATAGAAAACGCTAGGATTATTGCTAGACACATTTGAACACGTCCTCTCTCTTTACTCGCTTTAATTATGCTTCCCCTAAGTAATTCGAGTTTGGGTCTAAAATCAATCTGCGATTGAAGCTACCGTTAACTCAGACTATTCTGTGTTGACGAGTCGTGCTACAATATTTTATTATTAATAAGAAATTGAAACGCTCTATTTCTGAAAAAAATCCCCCCTAAAGGAAACTTTGTGGAACATTTAGTTGATGGCCTAATACTTCGTTTAATGAGAATGCCTCTAATAACAAGTAGTGCTGTTGTAAAAAAAAACACTAGCGTACTTAATTTATTGAATGTATTCGTATGAACGATTTTTGACACCCTCGTGTCATTTTCCTTTAATTTACTATACTTAATTTTAGAGCAGGTCAATTATAGGGAAGGCTAAAAAAATGAGAGCTATTAATTCGACGTATAAGAAAAGAAAGGCTTATCACTGAGAGGTTTTTTGCTTTCGTCGGGTATGCGCTACCACAATAGCCCCCTTTTGACACCTTAGCTAATTTAACTTGGCACGATATCGAGAGGACACTGTGCCGTCTACTTGTATCGGGGTCTGTTAAAAAATAAGAGGCCAATACATTTATAATACTTCACTTTAAACTAGGACTGCAGTTCTTCCACAACATGTAAGTGAAGCTGTTAGGCCGGATCAGGTTCGACTTGGTGTAATTATAGGAAAGTCTGCAGCGGCAGCATAGTTGACCACCTTCATTGGCTGGAAGCGTGCTCATAACTCTTTTAATAAATAAACAAATAAAGCATTTGGGGTGAAATAGGACGAAGATAAAATTTCTTGGCTTTAAAGACGAAGGATTCCAGACCACTTGTATGCTCACTTATATTACAGTATGTGGCGTCAAAAGGGAGGTGTTTGCAAAGCACTTATCGAAAATGCCCTCTTCTTTGTTAGATATATTTCTTGAGCCTTAAACAGGCCTCGACTGAAAGGGTTATGTCTGCGCATATTGAACTGTTTATTAAACTAAATTTTCAGTTTGTAATTCAACAAACATACCTAATGAAACCAAGGCAAAATTGGTTTGTATGAAACATAGATCTGTTGCGTGTAGTTATTTCAATAGCTTCTTGAGCATGTTTTTTAGATATGCACAGTATTCAGAACGTGACTACAAATGTATTTAAAACAGTATTTCATTTTTGTTCTAGGTATACTTTCCAGACACAGAGCGGTGCGAATGGCTTAACAAGGTAAGCGTAATAAAATACATCGTTTAATGGTGTCTACAATTGCTAAAATATTATTTGCATTTAGCTAAGTATCTCACGGTTCGATTCCACGCTTTACCGGAGTATCCTCGAGTTGCTGTCCACGTCAAACAATAAAGAGGCGCTACCGTGCGCCTGTGGAAAAGTTAAACGAAGCTAGCCGAGTTCAAACACCCAAATTGTCCTCCATTTCCGGCATCTCGGGCTTGACGCAAAACTTGTTAAAAAAAAAAATAGTGATTTTTCGAGCCTCTGCGATCCTGACTACTAGAGCTAGGTTTTTGAAGTACTATCAACCTACAGGCATACTGTTGTATTTTTAAAAAGGAGTTGTCACGTTTTCGTTTCGTGTACGTGTATATACAGTGATCTTTACTACAATGTCGCATCTTCGAAAAAGGCACCTTATCACAGAGGTCCGAAATTACGATATCGCTTACGTGTCGAGGGTCGCACATATCTTAACACTATCGCTTATCTCAATTGGCCCCGTGGGCAACAAAGATATCTACATAGCGATCGGAAGAGCGAAAGTGATGAGAGATCTTCGAGATAAGTGACTCGATTACGGACCTATGATTGCAAAACCGCCAAAAGCGTTTTGATTATATAGTACCTACATACATACATACATACATACATACATACATACATACATAGAAAAGCAATCCCATAATCGGAACGTATGTAGATACAGAACGAGCAAGCCTCATGGCAGTGAGAGGCAGCATTGATACGCATTAAGCGGTCAGCAGAAGATGATAATGAAGAAGATCAGGGCGTTAGGAGGGCTCATCAAGGCGGCGGCTGCTACACGAGTAGCCCCGCACCCACATGCCCCACAGCAAATGGGCGCTCCATAGTGCTGCCGTTTACCGTCGCTGGATTGAGCGGTGGATATTTTGGGCGGGTCGAAACAACAAATATTGCTAAATATAGTAGGTAGTAGTAATAGCAGTAGTATTATTGTATTGCATAACACTCGCAATGGTAGTGGAAAAATGCCGTTAAAGCCAAAGAAAATCATTCGGATTTTGTCACTAAATTAATCAGCCGCTTTGTTCGACTATCGCTGAGGAAATGTTGTGACATTTTTTTTAAAAGAACATTTCCGAAACTACGTCTTCAACACGAAGAATCATCCAATAAACTATACTTCATTTCTGAGTTGGGCTGGTGTTAGAGTGAAGTCTTTAGATCATAGGAAGGCTCAACGAAGCATTGATCCTTCTCTATTATCAAAGTGTATGGAATTTCTTTTTCGAAGAGCTAGGAAAAGAGTCATTTGAAATATGTGAATGTCAATGCCATATTGGATAGGATGGATCTACCAACGTCCTGTATGCGGACGAAGAAGTATGCATACATCATCAATGAGTTTTTTCTGGTGATTGTGCCAGCTTTCTATGAGTAAAGGACATGTGCATTAAGGTGTTATACAATATATATATATATATATATAGATAAAGATATATATATCTTTCTAAAAACGGTGTCGCGAATGGAAAGCTTTTCCTTCAACTAAACTTCCTCCCAACGCTAATGTTTGAGAATCGAGTCTCGATCATGATGCGACTGGCCTTTGGTTACAAGTTTACGCATACCTTATCACACACTGTATCTTAAAAATAGATTCAATTTAAAAAGGCAATATTCTCTGCGGGCCTTTGATAAAGCTGACGTTGTGCTTAGAATCAATATCAATTATGCTAGATGACAGCTGATAAAGGACATGTATATGATACTGTCGACGAGCTATTGCTGTGTAAATTGTGTGCCTATATATATATATATATTCTGCCTTGTTGTATCTGCTTAGATATGACTAACAGTTGAAAAAAATCGATACAATCTTTCTATCATCTCAAACATAATTGAATTTTAGAATATAATTACTAAGTCGCAATTTATGTAAAGCAAGTATATTAAAGCTGCGAGCTAATTACGCTTTCTGCTCATTATATAATTGGATTAGTGAACACAATAGCCCTTGAAGAAAATCATATGTTGACATCATGAATAATAGACATTGGCTATGGATCAAGACAACGTCCAGCTCTTTTCAATTCCCTATTCTAGAATACTTGCGCCATTATTAACCAATCAATTTTTAGTAAGATGTCATTTGCCGTAAGGGTTTTATTCTAAATGCTCTCCGTTAGCTCGATATTATAATGTAAGTCACTTGATCAAAGTTAATACGATTATTACCAACAACTTAGGCGCAAAAAAGAGGCGTCCTTTCTTTTGAGGTCACATATGTCCTTTACTAGCTAACTCAGCGAACATTTCTAACCTTTGGTATTCTAACCTAGCTAGCCTAGAGCAATTCTCACCTCGTTGCTCTTTCTCCTATCTGACTTGCTCTTTTATGGTGATGAGACCCTCAGCTTGAACAAGTGAATATAGTGCAAAATAAATATTGTCGTGCAGAACTGTGGATATGCTCAGACTTTCCGTCATTATCTAGTTGCCCTTCCTTTGAGCGCATTAACTCAACGGATACGGAAAGATAACGAGAAGGCAGCGTTGTTGGGTCTGCTACAAAATAGAAATTTCTGACCCTTTTGTCGTCTACCTGATTCTCTGATGATAAGACTTATCAGGAAAAAGTAAGAAAAGATCGGACGGAAAGCTCTAAGTTAGTAATCCGCTGTCTCTCGTATTTCTGTGACATGTGTACTTAAGAACATGGCAACATAGCATTAGTGTAAAGGTACCAGCGTAATGTAAAACTCCTATCCAGTTCAGTAGATCTTTCTATGTAGGTTTTAGTTCAGGTGAGTACCGCTGGTGTTAAGCGCGTTTTCCTTCGTACGACCTGCTTTTTAAAAAAAAAACGATATGAGAAATAGATGTTGCCGTAGTACATGTGAATTTTTACTTTCAAGTGTATGACTGCTTACATGATGTAGTTGTTTTTAGTTGTATTTTTACTTAGCACGGATACTTATTATAGTTATGTGGCCGATCTTTATTTGGTCATTATTATACGTTCCGTAGTTCCCCGATGGTTCATGATAATGGTGTTTCCATTTTTTCTCTTTGCAGATGTTGGGCCAGCTATGGCCGTTCATTGGACAATACGTTCAGGAAATGCTCGTCGAGGTAGTCGAACCTTCTTTACGAGCTTCTTTACCCAGCTATCTTCAAAGCTTCAAATTCGAGACGATCGACCTTGGTGATATTGTGAGTGGAATTCGTTTTGCATTACATGAAAGGACGAACCTGTTTATATTGTATTTACCTTCTTGAGTCGATGTTTGTGACTAGATACAACATAAAGTACAACAAATAAAAAATTATAGTTGCTACTTATTATTAGGTTTATTCCAGATGCTCGACATTTGTCTTTGCTATTATCTTAATTTATTGTTACATATGTTGCTAATTTGTTTATCTGTTTATTTGTATACTTGTAACTATATTTATTTAATATTTGTTTAAGAAAAAGTATCTTCATAAATCTTCCCTCTCCCCTTAATACAGCAGCCAATAGCCGGCGAAATACATATAGTGGTAAATTTTTATCTTATCTTGAACATAATACAAGAATGAAACTATATGTACATTTGAATTGTATAAATATATTTTGAGATTAGGACAGCGTATTGTTCTAGGCTAATCAGTACTTTGGTAATTTGTGTGTATTGAAGACGTCCACCTACTTCGTTAAGATGCAAGTTCACCAGCGGACCGTGGAGATCGCACAGTGGTAACGCATCTTACTACTGAACGGAGATCCACAAAAGCGGTCTAGATTCGAATCTTGCCATAGATCTTTAAAATAGCCCTTTGTCCTGCAGGCCCCATTGAGATGATTGTTCATATTGAGCTTCCTATTCTGATAGGTCTTTGAAGAGATGCGGTAAAATAGCGGAACCCAAGACTCACATAGAAGAGTTGGCTAAGGGTCGTAGCTATGGAAAAGGAAGTTTTACGAGGCCAACAATTGGAGTCCACAGGCTGGCGCGCCTGTGAAAAGTGTTGTTTCAAGTCATATGATTATGTCTAACATATCTAAATATAGGTTTGCAGATGCTTATTACTAATATCTATCATAGGTAATTTAGATAATAACTAGATATGATGACTACTTGCTGGCAGAGGTTGCTAGTAATAAGAAGTGAAATAAATTGAGCCGCTTCTGTATAGCTGCGCTCTGTGACAGCTGCTGTATTCTCTATATGCAAAATCGTTTTAGTTTTTACAATTAAAAAAAAAAATTACATCTGAAAGGAGTTGTATGTACCTGCACATGACTATTACTCAAGTTTGTGCAAAGGGAAGTTTTGACGTCCAAATATGTATAGAAATATAGGAACAAGTAGACATCTTTCGTATATATACTATCAAGGAAGTAGCTATTTCAATTCCTAGACACTTCTTGGGTTTCTAGAGGAAACCCACAAGACTGTTAGCTTACTGAAGCTTTTTTGCACGTTTGTCCAACATTTCATCTCCATTATGTGCTAGCTTATGGATCGATCTTGTACTACTATTATTAGTAAGCTGACAAATGTTGTAGCCCTTACTTAGATCGCCCACTCAGCGTGCTGTCAGATAGCATATCAAACATTACATTTTTTTTTATTTATTATGTACTAATTTACTAAAATTATTTCCTACGGACAAGTGCATGCTTGCTAATCCAGATCGCAGTATCAACGTTTTCTGTTATAGAAAGCTCATCGTCTTGAAGAAGAGGCCGCACAAAGAAGATGCTCATATAGGTACAAAGCGTTTACATATCGACCATTTTCCGATAAACCCTAATAGGGCACAATATCATGTAATTTGAAAACGTTCGTACTTGTTTAGATAACACCTTCTGATCATGTGATCTCTGATTTTGACCATTTGATCTCTGTTATCGTGAAAAAGTACGAAGGGTGTTCCCTCTGAATCGAACTGTAATCGGCCGAGTTCTCTCAGGATTGGTAATAGTATCATGCTGGATCGCAGTCTCCCAAATCTCGAACAACAACAACAGGAACCGATTTTTACTAGAAAGACATGGTTAAAAATCAGAATTCGACGGTAACGACATCAAGCCACTGACAGAATTACTGTTGTGTTGTTGTTATTGTTGAAAAGAGCCCAATTGTAATCAGACCCGAGAAGAAAGGGAATTAGGTCAAAAGTACTCCACAAAGGACCGAGAGGCCTGTTCATCCAATCAAAAGGGCGACCATCTTGTATATCAGTCGTTTTTGCCGATGCGGTAAAGACCTGGCAAGGTTTTCAAATCCTAATATTTCGCTTGCGCTGGAAAATAAGTTTTGACGCAGGCGATTGCCTCATTCAGACCCGAAAATGCATGTATCAATTCAGTTCATTCAGAAAAAGGAATAAGACTTCTCAGTAATATTTTATAATCTGGCGACTAATAAAACCTAGAATTTCTTTAGGGTAATGTATTATATGCAAACAGAGTAGTTAAATTGCAACACTAGAAGATGTTACCTAGTATACTGCTTCATGTTAAACATTTGTTTGTTTTTTTAGTCACCGCGTGTAGGTGGAATAAAAGTTTACAGGGAAAACATTGGCCGCAACGAGATCATCATGGACATGGATCTCATGTAAGAAGGTCTTTACTATGGCGTTTAAAATTGTAGTTAAGACTGTGTGAGCCGATCTATTTTGTTGCACTATTGTGTAGGAATCATTATAATTAACTATATAATAATTATAGTAGTACAAGCTGAAGTATTGAGGTGAGTGCAGTGGTTTTTTGTGTGAATGCAATGTTTCGCCGTACCCCTCACGACCAGCTGCTATAAATGATCTTTTTCGAGTTAAAGCAGAAAACCTTTTCATGGTATATCAAAAAAAAAGGCAATATATATGGAAGATGCTAGCGAACTGTCTTTGCTCTGTGGAAACACGGAACGGGTTGATATAGATGATATGAACTTTTGCCTTCCAATCAATTTCACGATTTTCTATTGGGTTTGCGGTATTGTTCTGCGGAATAACAGTTATAGTGGCGACTGCAGCTTCGTGATCAAGATCAAAGGCTTTAAGGCCGGCATACGCGACGTCCAACTTCGTGGACTTTTGCGCGTTGAGCTGCGACCGCTCACAAAACAGATTCCACTTGTGGGAGGAGTAACTGCTTGTTTTCTTCGGCCACCGGTAGGTCATCACTGGAAATGGGACGCATGCCTTAAAACTTGCTGTTAAGTGTTAGTAGAGTAGTATCAAGACGTCGTATCGGTTAGAATCATGCAACGGCTCGAATATTATAGATCATACCAACTAGTGAAATAAGTACACTAATTGTTAATCAATTTCTATACCGTTGCCATATTGCTTTCCAGCCCGCTGATACGAAAAGGCGCACGGTATTTTACTCTAAACCCCTGATTACCATCAGCCTTGGCTCGTCTACGAGTCCCAAGAGTTGCGAAACGGGCGGACCGACCTATTTTGACTGTAAAAACGCGTTCCCGTTCATTAAGCGAAAGGAACGGCTTCAATAGAGATTGCAACGGAATTTACTTCCAGAACTTCTCTGAGCTTAGCAAAATGTGTCTATCAAAGCCGCAGCCTCACAAAACCAATCCCCAACTATTTCGAAATTATTTCCCGTCCTATATATATATACATGTCATATGCAAGGCGTATCTCTGCTTGAGGAAGTTACGCATAACGAATGTGACTCTGTACAGGACTCAGCTACAAAGCTGAGTGAGACCATTCACGCGTGTTTAGAAAGAATACTTCACTTTAATATTAATAAAAAAGGGCAATGCGTTTATGGTTTACTCTTTCGTTACTAGACATTCAGACATCCATGGCTAAACAGGCTTGATTGAAGGTCGATCGTACAAGAACTTACTCAGGTCAATGTGCAAGAATTTTGGATACTGGTCCAATTTCGAAAACCGTTGTGTTCAAGGTCAATCAGCCCGCAGTAGTGCTTTTCAAGCTTCTCTCCAGTTGTATGAGGATTGAATAATAAAATAGGTGACTGAGCTCATTGTGCGCTTAGCGCATTTAATCGAAATGAAAGAGTTTTGCTTTACCACCACTCTCTCGAGTGATTATGCCACACGAAATAATACCGAATCGCTGGTAGGCTGATTGAGGCGGGAGCGCGCTCATCCTCGTCTACTCCAAGCAGAACCCTTGGAAAACAATTTGTCTAATGCTTCCATGCGATAGGTTGCTCCAGTTCGTCGAAGAAGTAACTGTCTTTGGGCGAGACATGGCTTCGTTTAGCGAAGCTGTCCGACCAAACGCTATTCTATTAATAGTCTATCGTGGTATTCCTTAACTTTTACTAATATTTATGTGCCACATTGCCTATTACATGTTGAGTACAGTTGGTGGACTTCACGTTGACGAACGTCGGAGAAATTATGGAGATTCCTGGTGTCAACGACCTGCTCAAGAAAGCCGTTACCGACCAAATCTCTCAAGTGCTAGTTCTACCGAATAAGTACACATATCGGGTGATCGAAAGTGTTTCTGCTCATACGCTCAAGTATTCTCTACCGTCTGGCGTCCTTAGAATTCAGGTTAGTAGTGCTCACCTTTGTCGAACCTCACTCCAGACTTGAGCGGACGAACTACGAAGCTGGAGAATAACTTCAAATTGTTACTTGTGTTATTGGCACCTCGTCGCAGAACACTATCTATCAGACAGGTCATCTTTGCTGTTTCATTGATTAGCTAAAACAGAAGTTATTATGTCTAGGTGTGAAACCGCTATGCAAGTAGTTGCCAAATTGCTTCTAACGTCTTCTAAAATGCATCTGTGTTATTCTCTGCTCCACATTGCGATTCTATACGAACAATATCTTTCGCTTGCTTCTGACATTTGTATCGCTGGAGAAATGTTATCTTATTTTGCCTTTCAGTTAATGCAAACATAGGCCAAGTGAACCTTGACCTTTCATATTGAGACTATTTGTCCACTATATATATATTCAATATTCGTAATAATTCCGTGTGAAGTCTATACCTGTGTTGGCGTTTAAGATTAATCCGTTATTTGCCACACGCTATCCTCAGGGTAGTTTGCTCCGTCTCTAGAACGTTAGAGTTACATATTGAAGGAGTTCGCACAGCGTATGCAAAATGCGTTACCCTTGTCCTATGGACAGTTGCCTACAGTTGCTGCGTTTGGTACGGGGTGCACATAAAAAAAAAAAGGTCTAGTAGGAACATTTTTAGTTACACGCTAAATTGTATTTGATTTCGGTTGAAATGTGTATTTGACTGGGATAGGGATAATATGCTACAGGTGCACCACGTGCATTGAAGACAGAATACGAACAGACAGCTGCAGTTTATCGCCAGTTATATGAAGATTATGTGAAGAGTTAGTCTGAAGCTCCCATGATGAAGCGTCGTCGATCGCACGGTGCTAATCCATTATCAGATCGATGAATTTGTTTTTAGTGGCATCTCAGTAAGCAGTAGCCGTGCTTGGCTCAGGAAACGTGTTCTTCTATCTTCCGATACTTGACTTACTGATTCTGGTCCTGTCAACGTGCAAACGCCCCGTTCGCTTGCGGATATCGTATTATTATTATTATTACCACGTTAATAAATGTCGAATATTTAATGATGAATTTCTGAAACGAGCAAATGTGGCTTTCATTGTCTTTGCGGACGTGAATTACTGTTAATGGGCATGATTTGGGCAGTTCTATACTACATATTCCGTGGAAATAACAAGTATCGCTTTAATCATATCCAGATCTATATACTCACACGACGACCGCGTCTGCAGGAGTACAAAGCAAGCTGCGCCTTGCACGACATCTACAACCAGGTCGAGTGACTTACCTCTTATGGATCCATGCTCAGCTCTACCACTGAACCCAATTCTGTCTCGTAATTAGCTGATCATTGAAATAGACTCATGGTGATGTCGACTACGGCGGCATCGATAGATGGCATTTCTATACGCTAAGCAGAATCCGAGACATGGGGCATACAATAGATGCGTACTGTTAGGCCGGCTTTATTTTTGATCGCTAATTCTGCGGCATTGTCCTGTCGCTAGTGTCTCTCAAAATATTGTCCAGCAGGTCTCCCATCGGGAAACGCCATCGGATGAAGCATGTACATCGTACAGTTGGCTTAGTGCGTCTATGAATGGCAACCTTGACAAATATCAGATAGTTCTCTATGTTGATCCGAACTTGCCCAACAGTAATATCAAACGGTATGTCTATGAAATGGGAAATATTATCGTTAATAAATGTTTTATATAAAATGCATACTGTTAAATAATCTCCTTTTAAACGGCTTTCAGGAATACGACACGTTTGGTAATTTAGAGCATTTCGTCTCCTCACGTCACTGCTGATGCGTGAACGAACCATATCGCTAAACGGTCAAATAGGTGCAATCCTAGAAGCTGCTAGATCTATTTTTAACACTTAATATTTACAAAGTAAAATGGATGGAAGCACTTACTTACGGTAGAGGAAATTAAACTATGAAAAATATGAATGCTAGGAAGAGGCAACGATTTTTTAGAGGTGATCAAAGACAATAATCTGCGGTAGCTTTCTGGGGCGCAGCGATAATGTATAACATGCTTACGATAACCATAGTGGGGTATGGCTCCCTTTATTTGCTCCTTGTTTAGGTTATCGAGGCCGCTAAACTTGTAAAAGCTGACATCGGCATGCTGGGGATGGGGAAAAGCGATCCGTATGTAGTGTTGACAGGTGAGTACTGTTTTTCGGGTGGTTCACAATGAACCCTTGAGCATCTTTTCGCTCTAGGTACCAAAATAACTGTTTTCAGTCTAATTATCCTAATATTAATTCCATAATATCACCTCTGGTAATTAGCGCTACGGGCCTCGAATGACCAACATCATAACAGCATCCGCTTCACATTTTGACGTCGTAATCGGTTATTGATAAGGGCAAATATTATAGCGAGGCCGAGTGGCCTAGATACGGTTAACTAAACGATAACGAGTGACCCCTAATGCATTGGCTGTGATTGTCGCTAAGTGTTGCTATCATCCGGGCCTATACTAAATGATAGAGAGCGATATCACAGCGTACAAGATTAAAAATGTCCTACATATTATACAATACTTATAATACGTAACACGCGAAGTACCGGGTCAGTCTGTCCATTCATAAAGAAAGGTCACATTTATAACTAATAAATTAATACCAGTCGGCTTAATTTTGTCATAATACATTATTTGCACCGAGCTCTTCCCTTTTCGATAACTATGCCTTGCCCAAACTATCTTTCGTACTGCATATATATATTACTTAATATGAAATCGACACATGCATGGGACGGTGTATGCTGCACTGGAGGTACGTGCAGTGTAGACGGGCAAGTAAGCCAGCTTCTTCTTCTTAGCTAAGCTTTCGAGAAACCTGACTTGTAACATGTTTTTTACGTAAATTTTTGCTTGACGTGTTGTGTCCATTAAATATTATGCTGTCCATCGTGATGGGGGTTGAAGCATGACGTCCACATTTAATGTGGGGCAAATGTAAACTGGATCTCATATTCCGGCTCTATTTCGCACATACTGACATCTTGCATGTCTTTCGACCATGTTCCAGTTGGAAAGACGGAATTCCGAACGCAGGTTATTCCCTCAACGATTACGCCCCGGTGGGATTTTTCGTGCGAGGCAGTTGTTCATCAGTTACCTGGATCTGTACTCGACATTGAAGTATACGATGAAGATCAGTCGTCAAAGGACGATTTTCTTGGAAGGACTGCCCTCAGCATACCTGATCTTGCCGAAAAATGTACAGCAGACATGGTTAGTATCTGCACGAAAAGCTCTGATTTTTATTTAGACGGTAAGTAATAGAAGAAGTAATAGATGGATTGCAACTAATGGTCTATGCTTCATTCCTTGTAGCATGAATCAACTTCTTCAAATTCTTATCGTCATTTGTGGATAAAAATGTTTTCAGAACGTAAACAATGGAAGATTCGGCTAGAGATATGTGTACGCTCGATGCTATCTTTGCTAATAATAATTGTTTTGATTGCTTTTTTTTCAGTGGCTCAAGCTAGAGGCTGTAAAAAGTGGACAAATCCATATTAGGACCGAGTGGGTCACACTCAGCGCCAATCCTGCTGATCTCGAACGGGTACTGTGTCAGAAAATTGCTACGATTCCGTATACTGTCGTAACGCGGTCTACCAGAACCCGAAAGTACAAACATCTAGGTTTTCCCATAATGATATGCTCAATAGTTACAAGTGGGTAGCAAAGAGCAGGCTATAAAGAAATGTTTTTTGCATTGCTATATTAGCTATAATTCTATCACATGAAACGTGTTTCGCATGTTTTGGTACTAGCTGTTAGAGAATCCTTAGTCTCCACATTTCACAGTCAGCCACCATTGGCAGGTAATCGATTTTCGCTCGTCAATCCGTTCATCTGTTTCGTCCTAGCTTGGAAACCTTTTCCACTGGGCCTTAGGGGGACTCTGGTGAAATACTGGTATACATGTTTGTCGGTTGCGCGACAAACTAATATATTAATATTTCAACAATCCTAGAGCGCATAGTTTCTAAAACGGGTGATTTGAAAATCTTGTTTTATCAGGGATAAACACCTGTAGGGATTACAATTGGAAAAAAACATCTTTGCACTTTACTTATAAGCATCAAACTCGTAAGTTCAAACTGCTATATACGTTGATATACTTGCAAAATTAGGAGCCTCTTAGATATCATCATGTTACCGATTGTGACATCAAAATGTCTAACCTTCAATCTCCAGCGCGGCGTTTGAAACAGTTGATGAGCCTGATAAGCTTTAATTATATAGACGACATCTGCTCGAATGCACTTTATGGCTAGACGACTAATCAGTCAATTTGGAATCCATCAAATAATTACACGGAAACTTAGCCTAAAATGTATAAGTCTCCGTGTGATTATTTGATGCATTTGTTTTCATTATTATTAATTTTAGTTATTTTGGTTAAACGGGATATGTTTTATCATTGAAATTCAGGGTTATGGGCCTAAAGGTGATAATATACAAAGTACTGAAAAACACGAAAACTCACCGGGCTTTTGCTTGATAACATGAATTTCAGGAATTGGAATACAAACGTTCGCTGACGTCGAACCACCAACATTCGCTCGGCCTAATCGCCGTCTTTCTGGACTGCGCCTCCGCACTCCCGGTGACTAGTCATATTTCGCTTATATAACATCAATAATTGGTTATGGCTACGTTCAGTCAGCGCCACACAAACAGACACACAAATAAATAGATATGGTAAAAGGTGGGCCACTTGACTGTTCGTGGGAGTAGCATACCGGCGCAGCTTGACCATTCGTCAAAAAAATAAGCCGCATCCTATAATTATTTCTATTATTGTGCCGTCCAACTTGTGGACAGGACACAACCACTTGCAGGATCCTGTCTCTACCAGTGTGATCTGTAACTGTAAACACATGTTCTAATTATGACATAGGAATTGTTTTTAGGCATCGTGCAGATTCAAAAAAGGTCAAGGGATTTCGTACTAAATCGTCATGCTATTCCCTTGACTCTTTAGCGGGTTACTCAGTTTCAATCCGACCCGGATACGCCCGTGACGACAAGCGACGATGAACGGCAATTACGCGGAGAAGGTTGTGGACTTGAAAATAACGATGGGCTTATTTGGCATATGTTCGCGCCGTTCAAGAATTTGGCGATAGATTTTAAACGTGCCCTCCAGGACCACGTCTCGCCAGTTAGTAAGGTTGGCAATAAGTCCTGGTTTTGGAGTGGTAGGTCTAGGAAAAGCGTACTGAAGATCAATAGTACCGCTAGGGGGCTATATGTCCTTTGGTCCTGCGGTTTTTAAAAGATCTAAATTCCTTTTTTGCAATCTTGCTTTGAATTGCTAACGCGCTGGCCGATGTGACGTTACCTCGCAGATGTTCTCTATGAGAACAATCAGGGCTTCCTGTCACCTATTCCGTCTCATTTTAGGCGGTAAAACCAGTTGTTAACAAGCCTGATGCTGGCGACGTAGGGCATTTAGGGGTAGGGGGATATTTATGAAGTGACGATACCGTGCATAAGTTTTACGAAGACACGCAGACGCTTAATCATTCGAACGATAGACTTCTCTTGTATTTAGTTGTAATAAAATAGTATTGATGATTTTGTAAGTTTTAATATTAATTATGCTAATCTGAAGTGGTATAAAGTGTGTTTTACGTCTATTTTTCTAGCTATATTTCCGCGAAATGTTCGTTCTCTAAACCTAAACAAGTCTCATTCGAGTACTATACCAGGTTTAATTGCCGAAACACGACGCTGGCTTCATACGCTAGCAGTTTCACACGCTCAACATTTACGAACATACTCACCATAGCCTATATATACTTATCACTGTAAATATATGTACAATGTAATTATACCGCTTTGTACTTACCCTCTTTATCCCGCCTTCTTCTCTTGGTCCTAATCTGTTGCCCCTCGCTATTCGTTGACATCGGAAGGTGGGCTCGAAGGCAGCGGAGCCGTCGTGTCAGGTAGTGCTGAGCGTTGACAAAGAGGAACGTCGGAGCACGATCGTGGCCAATTCGATCAATCCTGTCTGGGAAGAGACGTTCTCATTTCTGTGTGCCAACCCCGATATCGGCGAGGTGAATGCGCGAGTCCTTGACACTAAAAGTGGTCAATGTGTTGGTAGTGCCTCGGTCAGCACAGCCAGACTCTTAAAGGAGGGCGACATGCGTCTCGATGAACCGCTTGCCCTCAAAGGAACCAACAACGCCAAGCTTATGCTTACACTCCAGCTTCGCGTACGTATTGTTTGAATTAGTATACATAATATGTGTAATGTATGCAACAATGTATTGGGTTGTCGATAGTGTTGACCAAGTAATACCATTGCACAAACCGAAACAGACGGTACAAGATACGGGTTACACAGTGAATGTGTTAAAGCTTCTCGTCAAGTTTATTTGGGATTTTCTGCGGGTAGCTAAACATGTACGTTATTATCGTTCTGGTCGGATATTGGTGAGTGTTGACAGTAGAGGACTGAATGTTAGGAGGCAGCAGTTCGTAGCTTCTGAGTCCTTCCTATTCGTCAGTCTGGGCTCTGGCATCGATTGTGAAATATATTTGTTCTTCTTTTTTATTATATTATGATTACTTTTGATCATCCGTAATCAAGCTCTTTGGAAATGACTTGATTTCGTTGTGTTTTTGAAACGTTTCAATACGATAGAGTAAATTTCATTTGCGTCGACTCGTCACGGACCTAAATGTTAAGTTTTTTTTTTGTAATCAGCTTTGTTCAAATGGTCTGAAGGTGTTAGGCGATATATTGGCTACTCACGCGTCAGTTTTGTAAAAATTCCCACAAAATGTTTTTTCGTATTTGGTCGATTACTATGAAAGGCGTCCTTCGCATCGAAATTCCAGAACGAAGCCGACGGGACAATCTTTGGGCCGTTTCCCTATAATGCACTTTGACCATAAACGGGACAATTTTTCAAGGCCTGAATAGACCTCACATTTTTATCGTAATATAAATGTATAACTTAGCAATTTTTTCTTGAAGTTCTTGAAGAAAGTTTTCAGGATTAGTGAATCTTCAAGACACTATATTAAATCTAGCTAGAACTGTTTTGATAATTTTGTACGTCTACTACTGCCAAATCTCAAATTTTAAATGACAGACATTTATTTTATCTGAGACCTTATGTGACTTCAGACTATCGAACGCTCAATAATTTTCCGACAACCCAATATATATACATTTATACAAAGTGAAACACATATATATGTATATTGAAGTGCACCAATAGTGTTAGATTATGCACATAAACATGTTATGCTCCTAAGTAAGGCTAAGTAAGGAAGCTTTTTGCTGGACCTAAGGAGTCGTAAAACATGAAAACGCGATTATTATTATGCTCCCTTAGACTGCAGTTTAAATTAACTAAGGAGATTTCTATAGTATTATTCAGTAGGATAACAAGAATCATAACGTGCAATAATGTCATACATCAGGAAAACCGTCATAGCTATTACGTCGATGTATAAGTAATGCCTACTTCGGCTTATTGCGTTCCTTCTTCATCTGCTGATTGTCAGGCGTCGTATAGCGCACAAAAAGGATCATTTGCCTCAGATTTATGGTTTCATTTAGATTACAAGCTTTTACTATACCTACTTAGAACTCTTTTGTGGTGCGTGCGACCAAGACTACAGCTGAGGATACTATCCAGAAAGGGCTGACTAAATGAAGAGATAACGTCTTCGACTTCACAAGCACATTTCGGCCGAACTCCCCAAGATGGATTTGAGATAATAGTTATATAAGCTTACCTGTTATGCAGTTCTTGACGTACAAAAAATGGATATCCGGCGTTGTTGCATTGCAGGATATTTGGGGCGCCAAATAAAAGTAAAATTGTATGATTCGAACATCGATGGCGCCACCTGTATAAGGCGGCCAAAAGACTTACCAAGCGGCATAACGCTCGATCAGCACTAAATGAGAAATAATCAGGCTAAATAATAAGCACAGCCTTTGCCTATTCGCAAACCCAATCAACAGGCTTGTAGTTAGGCCAGGGGTCTCTCCTCAAATTGAACAAGTGCATCAAAGATGGAGATGTTGTTACATTTTAACGCATTTTCATATGTGTGTGCCTTTGAAGCCACGATATCTCATATTACCAGACTATACGCAACCAATTGGACGAATCAGCCGTTCTGCACTGTGATTCAACGGCGTTTGCCGTTTGCAAACAACGGGACACGTTTAACAACGCCGGTTCAGTGCTAGACGTGTCAAATAGCGTTACATCGAAATGTAACAAGGGCTTGACGGGTAACATCGGCCAACAGAAATTCATCCAGTTCAGGAGTATCCTAAACAGTGCCAAGTAATTAATACGTAAAAATGCTCGTTATACAAGGTTTATACATTATCCGGTTTGAATATTCTCTCATTATGAGCATTTATTTGACGGCAGATCAACAACTTTGGACAGTTTGACCGGAATGCAATATAGCAACGACTGCGCAGTAAGTACGTTACAGTAGTATATTGGCTAGAAACTTGATTATAGGTAAAGAATAGTCAAATATATAAACTTCGCTGCTCGTAACCGGAAGCTTGTCGTCTAGCTATCTAAAGATGGGTAGGACAGACGCCGGCGGATGTCTCTTGTGTGGAGATAGGGACATACACATATGCTCATGATATAAACAAAACTCAGCCCGTATGATCCATTGTATGGTACCACGTAACTGAAATCACATCCGCTAATGTCATCGTAGTTATAGGCTGACCTCCCGGCACATGTGGGAGTGAGTATTCCTTTTCATTAAGTAATGATTGTTGCGGGTTTTATGTCCGTCAGACGTTGATTACTGCCGTCAGATACTGCTTCAGAGTTCTTTCGTTCGTGTATATGTGGATATCTGGCTCTCAGCTGGTCAGCTCTGGTCGGCTGCAGGTTACTAAGTGATGCAGATTAGGATACGTACACTGACCCTAGGCTACTGTTGCAAGCTGTCTTCCTTTCGGAGCGGCATTCACGTCCCTGATATTATACTAGCATTAGCCGTCGGGTGTGGCCTGAAGAAATTTTCTTGGCCATAGCAGAGTCTCTCATGTAGAGACCTTAAGTACCAAGAGAGCCGAGAGAGAGTTGGCGAGAAATGGGGCGGAGCAGATGAAAACGTGTGGCGAGCGGGAAGAGCACAGGATATAAAGGAAGAAAAAAGTCAACAAAAAATGGCGATAAAAAGGGAAAACAAAGGAGACAACAAAAGGGCGAGAAGGAAAACGAAAAGGAAACAGCTAAAGGCAGAGAATAGTGGAAAGGGAAATTGGAACGAAGAAAGGAAGAGGCCAAATATTCGTTGACGTGCTAAACGTGCCCGATGTCGTGCATATGTATTCGTTTAGTCTAATTAAAAAATTCTGTCCGAGTGTCCATTTTGAACAGACTGAACCAGATCTTGCCAGAGGACGGCGGCAAACTTGTTTTATTTCGAATTAGGGCTATGTTGCTTTTTGCTGTCTCAACAGAATGCGACTTCGTGAGCACTGTTCATCCTATTGTTCTCTATCGTTGGAAGCGTGTGTATGATCCTGTTTCTACGAAGAAAAGGAAACACATATTAATGATTTTGTTGTCCTTTAGTATAGATATAACCATTGGTTTTATGAAGTTGTTGGCGAATGCTTTACCAGCGCTAAACTCCTACGGATATCTCTATACGTACTATACATAGACATATTTAGAGTATGGCTAATCAAGTATAATATAAGTATATATAAGTGCATGTGTTTGAACACTACAATGAATGAGTTTGATGTCTCACAAGGGGCTATCAGTCCGGCTGTTGTCTTTAGCAAATGTAAATAAGCTTAATAGTAAACGAAGTTTAACGAATTCAGCCATAATATGATGAGCTTAGTACGTCTCTCATTCATGTTTTCTATTAAAACTCGATTCAGTGCGCTGACATTTTCCGTGATACTGGCTGTACTTGTGCAGATTCTTCAAAGCAGTGGCAATTTGGTAGGCGGTGGCAATCGCTCGACCACACCCGGTTATTCGCGTAGTTCATCGGGGCAACACGGCGATTATCCGCCGTCCGGGGAAGGCGGCTCAGTAGTCAGCACACAAGGCCCTTCTACACACACGTTTGGGAGTGGCATTGTGCCCCTTTCGCAGAGTGGCATGCCCTCAACACCGCGAAAGACTGAGCTACCTTCGATGGATGAGATGGTCCATTCAACCATTTCACCGATCCTCGAAACTTTCCATGGATCCCGAACGAGTCTCCAAAGGCCCACCCTGAGGTATGTGTCAGGACTGACAACAGTTAAGCAATACTGAAATAATGTTTTTAATTCAAAGTCAAATTTTCAAACATTGTACGGTTTTATTTAGTCTGACATATGCATAGTATAGCAGTATATCAGTTAAGAGCACAGAGTAGATGAATTTACATCCAATCATATTGTTGCTCCTCTGTCTGATGCTTTTTCAGCCCATCGTTAGGTGGCCTCGGCAGCTCCTCGACGTGGAACACGCAAATGCGTGTCACCCTTCGATATAGCCCTCCCCGAAACAGACTCGTGTGTGTTATACATCAAGTCAAGTAAGCGACAACAGGCAGTAGGCAGTAATCTGCTCTACTGGGAAACGGCTGTCAACTCAACTGTTCAATAGGGCTTTACTCCAGAAAAGTTGTATTATTTTTCTTTATTTTATTTAATGAGGCCTGTCGTGTGATGTCATTGACAAAATTCGAGGGATTCCCCATCCCCACCGGTCTCACCAACCAGAGGTTTTTTAGCTTTATTCCAGCAAAAAGAAGCTATAAAATTCTAGACAAATTTTGTGTCTAAAAAATTGAAGAAATTTTCCGTCGAATTTTTTTCTTTGTGTCTATTAAGACTGTAATTGTTTTTTTTTCTTATGACCTCAGCTTCAGTTTACGCGGTATCCGTTTGTGTTTTGTTGTAAATATTGGGAAGAGTCGAACGAGTATATTTGCAACTTCTTTAAAAGGAGTTGCGAATATCCTCACTGAAGCCAGTCATTATTAGCTCTTGCAGGTTTAAGAGGTGAACGTTAGAGATAGATTTTTGTAAGTCTTTGGGTTTCTTTAGAGATTTGCCACCGCCTGTGGTGGCCAGTGACGAAGAAGAAGTCTACGTCAAGGTGCAACTGAGTCCGTGCGATACGGTAAAACACAAGGAAAACTGGCACAAAACACGGCCGATCAGGGTCAATTCTTCCGGGATCATCGATTTTGACGAAACGTAAGTTAACTGTTATTTGACTGGTATAATGTAGATCTATTGTTTTAGTTTCAGCGCGTCCAAATAGCAGCCTATTTTTTTCCGAATCTATTTTCGGTCAGATCCAAAGCATTTTTTCCAACATCACAAACCCCTTCACCTTACAGACATCAGGACTTCTTCCCCCCCTGTACTAGCTATACAACCGGTTTGTATTTAGAGATGATTTATGAGATATATCAAATCAACAGCGAGCAAAATGTGAAAAAGTCAACAAAAAAACAACAAAATGTACATTTACGATCAAGATAGGAGAGGATAAAACCGTTCGCAAACCGTGGACCTTGCACCTTACTGAGCAACTGCCAAGTAACAACTGACTAACACCTGCGTGCTTAATGTTGTAGATTCTGATTAGCGGTCCCTCTGTAGTTCAAACGAGCGGACACAGACTTCTTCAGTTTCCGCTTTAATTCATGAGGTCAACGGTTGGCTTTTCTGTTTTGCGTGCTACTGCTGTAGTTATTGCCGAACCGCTGTCCTGGCGTCGAGCGGGAGTAAAGCTGAGCGAAGTAACGCCCTTTCTCTGTTCTCCTGACAATTTTCCGAGTCGACCTTACCACTGAGGTATTGTACTTACAATTGCACAAGTACAAGTCCAGCACCTCGGCCTGTACGTACAGCAGTTTCGTAGAGTCGGCTACCAAATCCAATTTCCCGTACCACATTAACATGAGCGCTGATTCGTCGCATACGGCGATCATTCGCTGGCCTTACACTTGAATCGTGTACAAATAGCATGCTATACATTGTACGCAGACGATTAAAAACGTGCGCCTCGATAAACGTTACTCGTATCACTCTCGTGTTAGGAAACGTCGTATGGGCCGACGAGCTGCTTGCGTAACTTACCGTTACATCATTGCAACTAGCTACGCCAGTAACTGGACGTTGACGAAGCTGCCATTAGTACTCGGAATCGGTAAGCAAGATGGCTATTTTGCACACGGAGTACAGGAAGTGGCTCTTTAAGGGATAAATAAATGTCAACACAACTAAGAACATTGAAATGCTCTTGCGTTCGATGTCGATCCCTGTGTGTGAACTTTTATCTTTCTTAACCTGGGCAAACGTAGGATTTCAATATGCAATAACAGTATGGGAAAACAGTATCTAGTCAAACTGCCCCATGATCAATGTTACACACCGTTACCATTTGCTGTGCTGGGTTTTTTTCGCATAACTGGGAGTATTGAAATGACCGAAAACAGAACTGCATTTGCTACTCGGTCACAGCCGGACAAAAAATTGCTAATCATGGACTTTGCTCTGTACATATATCTCCCTCAAGCAACCTATCTCGTTAGATAAACAATGTAAAAATGTTTACTTTTCTATTGTACACATATATATAAAAAATATTTGGGGGTTACAACTTCGTCGAGCATTTTGCAAGCTCCACTGGCACTCAAACGATTAGTTAATGTCATCATAATCATATGTCATTGAAATCGTGTTTATATCGCTCTTTTTGTCATCACGAAATCAGAAGTAACTTCGTTGTCGAGGTATAAACACGGTACTTAGAGAACTTAACCAACATTTACAGCCATTACGTACATCACGGACTTAGTACAGGGTCGCCAACCAACAACAATGTAATTTCTTTTTCCATTTTATTTTTCTAATTCTAATTCTAATGAGTGCGTATAATAATTACCATAGTAACCAAGCTGCCACAGCGAAAATTGCCGTGTAATTCCATGACTATATTGGCTAAGAGACTTTTCTCTGGCCATACAAACGCTACGATTGTATCTTCTTGGCGTGCGTTTATCGATCTGACCGGTGGTGACTGGACCAATCTAAAATGACTTCCAGTTTTCCAGTCTTAATAAGACTGAGGGCTAGTGCAGGCAAAAACAGGCCTCACGATCAAGCGCTTTCCATAAGTCGGGACATTGAATAGGGAAAACTTCGCTTGATCAGATACCCAACATGTGGAGGCAAAGTAGTTATCAAACAATATACGGCAGGGAAAAAAGTATGGCTTACGGTCTGGCTGTCTGCGAACGTTATTACCTGTGTGCGTTCAAGATAGGAAAATAATAGTGATTTGAGTTCTTTGCTTTGAGATCAACGTATCGATGTTGTTCCGTTCAAACTGTTAACCCCCAGTAGAGCGAGATTAATCTAAAGGAAAACCTTCCAACTGAAAGCAAAGAATCGGCGATCTGAATTCAAGAGAGCAGGAAACGGCTGTCGAGCGCGGCAGAATGGTGACACTGGTTTCCCCGGCAACTTAGGACGATCATTGCCCTACCATAGCCTTGAGTTATCGCAAACATCTGAGAACGTGTACATACAATCAACATACAAGACGTTGGTCAGTGTTGTGTTTAATAAACACCGCGACCGCAAATAGGGCGTGCTATAACATTTCCATTGGTTGACATGCCGGTTACATGCTATCATTTTCCGTGTCAAATCTCATTGCGTTTAACTCTACATACAAAGTTTTCGAAAAGCCTAGAAAGAAAATGATGACTACCCACAAATTGTAGAGTTCACTTAGATATTCAGTTCTGAAGCAAAGCCCATATGAGCTAGCGAAGCGACGAATCGCCCACTGTTTTACGATGGACTAAGGACGTAGATGGAGTCAAAATTTTGACATAGCAAGTACTCAATAGAGTAGCCTGTAGCGAGTATACTTTAATGAAAATTGTATAGTCTTTATGCAGGAACGAAGAATAAAGTAAAGCTTAACAGTAGCTTGTATCGTTTTATTTATCGTAATCCATATCTAATGAACCAACTTTGAATCAAAATTGGTTCATTTCGGCGGCTCAATGATAACGACGAAAAACTAACTAGAGTACCTGTTTACTAGTTCTATCATATATATATATATATATATATATATATATATATATATATATAGAAAGAAACTGACTTTTGTATCATGGTTCCTTGCACCTAACAACGGTTCAGTCTATAGCCGTTATAGGGTGATCAGCCCTAGCACATGGGGAGGTACGTTAAGGTAAAATATAGCCCTTTTATCTTCCTCACACCATAAAGTTAGGATAAGAGGACCCAAACCAATTGCGTCCGGATTTGTCGTAGTAAATCACGATCAAGCAAAGCGTTCAACTTCTCTTACATATATATTTTCGACACGTCGGATACATGCCCAGAATATGCCTTGGGGCTAAATTGAGCCGAAGATTGGGGCACATATCTATGTTGATTTTGATACGGAAAATTTTATAAGTGACATAAATATAGCATTAATGATCCACCATAGGTAGGGAATGGGCTATCACAGGACACATTGAAACAGAACGGCATGACCAGGTACGGTGCAAACGCATATAGGAGGACAGCATAAAAGATGGTAATAATATTTCCCTTTGAGGTGGACGTTACGCGGACCAGTTGTACCTCGGCCGGCTAAGGCAACCCAAAGTTTGCCGGTTATTTCTAGACTGCCACGGAGCCTTAGAAGTTCAAGAGAAACAAAACACGAAGTCTCTTAGTGTGTTGTCCTCGAAGCTTTCGTGTAGTTTGAATGACAGTGGTGAAAAAGGTTGGTGGGCATTTGTTCCTAAGAGCTGCCTACCCAAGAAATAGACGGGTTGGTAGAAAAGCGAAGCGTTCAGGATTGAGAAGATCGTCGTTTGATTTATCGTGACAGAATAGAATTGTTTACTATGAGAATTTCCTTTTTACCTATAGCTCATTAGCTAACATGAGGACCAGTGCAATAGATTTGCGATGATCCAAACTAACCATGATATATCCGGAATGAATATTGCGGATTACCTATACAGAACCAGATATTTTAGTTAATACTGCTTACTTAAGAGAAACTTCGTTGTTATGGTCGATGTGTGTCTGTAACCCAACTACCTACAAAGGCCCATAGATATCCAGGCACTCCACAGGCCTCCTATTCAATACGGTTGAACACCTACTCTCGATAGCAGTAGTTAATGTTTGATAACGTAACGTTTTTTTTATTTGTTATGTAACGACATGCATTTTATAGTTAGTTTCGCTTCATGCGTCTCAAGTTCAACGTGGGTTTCCCCGTTATTTGAAATGTATCATCTTTGGTTAAATCAATAAGCTTCCATTTCCCGGTTGAATGATCCGTTTAAAAGCTCCCAGATTTAGAGCGACATAGATCTCCTAACATCGTTCATGATGTGTCAATGTTTACAGCGAGCCGCTTGCGTTTAGCTATCAGTGAATACTCGCAGTAGACGCATCCGACGCTGTGTGTTTGTAGAAAAGTTTTCTAGCGCGGTTAATCTATAGTACTATTCGTGTTTTCAAAGGGACATTTCGTTATCGTTTCGTGTCTTGTTTGCCATTTTTATTATGTCATTGCTTATTCGTTACAATCATCTCTCTATGCAACGACATGTCCGAAACAGGTTGGAATTAGACGTGGCCGCTCACGAGCTAGCGTTGGTGTCCCTACAACTGCAATTACGGTGTCGCAGTACAAAACGTGCAAGCGTGTTTAACATGAATAAGCGAATCATAAACTTGAACCACAATAACGCCAAAAGAAAACTTTTAGGACAACTTATCCTATCACTGGATCAACTTAACGGAGTCACCGCACTCACGGAATGGTAAGTAAGCACTATAACGGAAAAATTAAATGTTTTTAAAGCTTGGCATAATTCGTGTGCGACATCAAGATACTGCCTTACCGCAAATTAATTAAAGTATTAGCAGGTCTAAGACAACAGAGAAAGAAAAACTCAGGGCATTCGTAAAAACGACGCAAGATATCCGGTCGTCGAGAAAGTTCTAATCATTTCAAGTTAAATTCGAAGCAAATAGATTTTAGATTTCAATATCGTATTTGTAACAATGTCATTTTGATCTATGACTTTCTGCGCTTCGTCTGTAACATAATTCTAGCGTTTCTGTACTTTCTGGGTGAAAAGCTCCGAAGCGAGACCATCTGACCATCTGTACCTCTACATTTAGAAATACAATTGAGTTTATTCTTTTGTATCAAGCTTTTTCTGTAGCCAGCTTTTTCATTTGATTGATGCAAACCTCATGGTAGTGGGCGTTGAGTTTCGCGGCGATATGGTATAGCTATCTACGTGTTGGTTTCGTTCAACTTCTCCGTAATTAGTCAACCACGAAAAGCATCGTTCGCACCGAAATTTTCTGAAAAAAAGACAAAACTATGTTCAACCCACTTCTCCGGTGGCAATATTTTAATGGGCCCAAGCAGAATGTGTGCTTTTATCATGATAAAATTGAAAGTACGTTAAATTTCAACAGAACTGCACCTTCTGAGCCTAAATGCAGGTATTACTGCAGTTTTTTTTTAGCACGCTCAAACCGCACTGAAAGCCTGTTTGACGTGACTCATGACCTGAGACGTATGACACCGAGATTTCTCTCGGAATCTTAGGTTAATAAATCTAGTATAATGGGGGTAAGAAAAAGATCTTCATACAAAATATATCTATTCTGTAGCATATCAGCCTATTCGAATGGAATAATATCCGATTATCAATTACGAACTACATGAAATTCTGTCATAAATTCTAGGAAGTTAGAGCAGACCTTTGTATAAAAATCCGACGCTACGGTGCTAGGCTACAGCAAGCGTGGAATATAGAGAACATAAATAGGGATAGAAATTACTTACCATAAAATGCTAGTTATTAGCTAGTACTGGTCATTTGCAATGAAGGTCAATCCTTGATCCTTTGGAGGAAGTAACAAGATTTCCGTGGGTCAATCTGCGGAAGGATCATGATTCAAAATTCGTTCACTTGGCAGCAGCGAGTGATACTTGTATGATGTCCACGTCGTAAGGGCCTTTGGGTCGAACGCGGGCAGATCGTGGCCGCACCCATTCATTGATTACCGCCTGCATTGGGCGCGCGTCGCCGGCATTATTCTATTTGACACAATTCGAAACTTGTGCTGTCGAGAACAAGACATGACAATATAGGAAATCACTTCGTCCTTAAACAGAAGAAAAACAGAAATTTATGGGCACTGTTTTGAATTTTGAATAAAAATTTCAGTGTTTTTAATGCACGTGTCTCTATGGTATTTCAGTATCAATTGTTGCAGTATATATACAAACATTATAGGTCATTTCCGCTATACGCGCAATCGGTACGAATGATCAAGGGATTCCTATGATATTCACGTGCCAGTGGTTTCACAGCTCGGTCGACAGCCTCTTTCTTATGGAGAGCCCCGTATGAGAATCGAAAGAAAGACTATGGATGATCATGATACAAAAACTAGACTATGTGGACCTAAATGATATTGATGCTTGGTTAGACAGTAACGACGCCTGGCTCTCATGGGCATCTTAATTCGAATGCCTAGCCCATGATGACTGTCGATGTTTACTTTCTTTTTTATGCAGTCTCTCGTCTGCAAATTGAACCTAGGAGGTTCATGGGGTCATTTGCAAATTTATGGTCATTTGCTGAAGCGTCGTTGCTTCTCGTGAATACCCTCGCGATGAAACGATTGCGCTTATCTATTTCATAGACCACAGTGGTGGTAATTTCCAACTTTTGATAGTCGAGCAATCGATTATTGAAGGACAAGTAGCTGAACGATTTGAACTACAAGATATACGTATAGCACACGTTTAATACATAGTAACATGTTAGTGATAGACACTTTTCAAAATTGCGAAGATACCAACTTCCCTTAAATGTGATAAATTAATACCTGATACTGACTACTACTGATTTCGGTCAATTGTAATCAGCTAAAGTTTAACGATAAACGTATATCTAATAAGGAAATAGATCGAGGGTAGCATTCCGCTGACAGTAAAAATTATTCTTTCCTAATATATACATTACAAATGAAAAGTTTTAATATGTCAGTAGTTTTTCTATCCAACTTTGCTTACGAATACCCACAAGAACTGCATCAGATGTCAATTTGCTTAAAGCAGTTGTCGTATTCAAGCGAAAGCCAGCCCCACGTAGTCACTGGGTCTAGAAATCTTTTTTTTTCACACACGATATGCCGTTTCCGGCCATTTTCATATCTTCCCTTAAATATCTGCGTATGGCTTCCAGGTACTTCCTGTCGCCAGCATAAGACACCTTTCAGCCTCGCGTATCCTCGTCATCATCATCGGCCTTTGCCTTGACAGAGCTCACGTTCCTTTTCTCTAATAGGAATTAAAGCAATTCCTGGCGACGCAATTCCCGCATCGCGTCGATCCTCAGCGTCACACGGCCGCCGGCACAATAACAACGTTCTCTATCAGTAACTACCTGTACCTGTTGTTACAAAGGCTGAAGAAGAATGTACCGTGTAGGTCAGGCTGAGCCGACCTTCAGTCTTCACTTACTTCGATCTGGTGGTCAGGGCGTGCGTCAAATGAAACACTTCCGGAGTGAGATTTTCCTATAAAAGAGAAGCGCTGGTCAACGAATCGCTTCACGGTGCACCTCTGTAAAGAAACTATTAGTCTATTAGCACAATCACAGCCAGCCAGAAAGGGGAAGGATGGAAGTCGGCTTCTGAGCATCTGAATGATTGAGGCTGAATAGGTCAGGCCTTTCCTGCAACCGACAAACCAACTAAGCAGTATTTGACATTCCTGATATTTAATTCTGTGTGAATTTCGAAAGTGCATTGCGTCAGTCAGCGTGTCGTATCAGTATTACTAAATACAGAAGTAAAAAATCAACATCGATGATGACGGCTCTTGTTATGGTTCAAATGGCAGTAGAAAAAGATTGGGATAATGTAAGCTACGGGCTCATGCTATACGTGACGTAGGTTTCTTGATATTTGACGATTAGTAGGGTGAAATCTTTTTTGGATAATTTTTGCTATTTTTTTTTTATTGCGACACGATTCGATAGTCGTAAGGGCCGAGGTCATGGCGCCATGTTGAGCTCCGATGCGCTATTATTATTACGTCGATCATCATCCGTTGGTAAGACATAACATGGACGTAACATGGCTGAGCACAACGGAATATATATAATACGATCCCCTAACGGGAATGACCTATAACTATAAATAAACGCATACATTGAAAGTAAGATAAAAAAAAACTTGTTGTTTTTTTTTTTGAAAGTTAGATACCTCTTAGCGTTGTGTTATCTCGTACTTTATCCCTGCAAGCAACGTATGGCAGTCCATCAATAAAAGATTGTAACTGTCATACTGCAGTTCGCTTCAGAAATAGTCTCCACACGTAGATAGTCACACATAGTCATAGATATGCACAATTTCATTGTGCATATCTCTAGATATATAGAACTAATTCTATGAGTAATAGATATATTCATGTTACTATGGCATTAAAGCTATGTTCAGCAATGAATAGAAGCCAGCGAACTATCATTTCCATTAAACAGATCTCCTCGTTTTGCTTCGTCGCCCTAAGTTGTTATTTGCTAGTAGCATTACGTGTGGCCTCAATGTCAAGTAGAAATTATTACGTTATCTATTCCACGGAGCGTCGCCCATCAATGGAGCCCTTTGTCAGGTCAATTCCGGTCTTCATGAGCTTCGGGACCAACACCAACTTTGGGATAACTTTGCATTTGCTATTGTAGCTAGACTATTGTAGGTGCCCACCGCAGATAATTATAGCTAGCTGGTAATTACAAGACGATAATTATTCTATGTAGTTATTTCGTATCAAGGCACGCTCTCGTATTTGGCTTTATTGCTCTATCGATAAATAGGAAGTGTCAAACGTTTTGGTTTTATAATTACAACAATCATAACAATGTTTTTAATGTTCTTCTTTATTTCTTCTTATTTCGAAATAAAGCACTCGATTAATAATCATGCTGCGATTCATTTCTCCCAGTTCGTAAGTGGTAAGTGTCTTCCATTCTTGCTGCCTTTTGGTACAACAACTCCATTTTGCTTTGATAAGGTTACTGCACACGATTTCTGAGTAAAGTAGAACGGCCGCCACTGTATAATAATACCACGATGCGTCTTCGCTGATAGTGACTGGTTAGTCATTATACTGAGCCCACAGTTCTGCTATCTCTGTACTGGCACACTTTATACACACATATATATATATATATATATATATATATTCAATTTATCAAGGCCTTTTTATTCCTCTTGAAAGGTATAATCAATTACACTTAATGTCATCACATTGGGAATACATATTTTCTAAGAGAACATCTTAGCATAGCGTATCTGATATTTAGAAGGCCGCAAAACTGATCAGCTCTTCATCTGATATATACGAAAAATATTTATAGCCAGTAGGTACATGTTGCGCTATAGAATCGTTCTGGGTTGGTCAACGTCTGTTGGCCCCATCCCCTCACTATCCCGACTACGATATCTGAAGCTGCCTGTTGACTAACAAACAGAACTTGGTATATTCTTTCGTTATTGTTAATGTTAATATAATTTTTGGTTGATGTTGCTTTCGTAAACGCCATATTTAAGTAGTTCAGAACGACATCTGTGAACTACGTATCATCAGTCTACGGTAATCAAATGAGCCTATCGGGTGTTTACTAACGTAACGCATAGCATGTCAATAAAGGCTCACCGAATTTGAAATTTCACGCGTACAAGTGTACCCAAATATTCTAAGCTATTTCGGTCGTTGCACTACGTACAGCAGGGTGATCCCATATAAGATACTGACATATGGGCAAGTTAAGTTAAACAGTGAAGGCCCATTGCTACAAGCTGTAATAGCTTAGAAACGATGTTAGACGCGGGAAATTTGAAAAAAAAAATACTTTTTCTCACTAATAATAATTAAATTATTATTATCGTTACGGGTCTTTTCAGTTACGGGTAGGTCACTGATAGTTTGGCCTTCATAATATACCGAAGATGTCATTTTTGTTATTTTTTATTTGGACTGCTATTTGTCAACTAGCCATAGAGTAGCGTTGAATTAGCCTATTGTACATGTCTCCGGCACTGGGCAGTACCGTTGAATGACTATTGTCTCATGCACATCCTATTTATTTCTAAGATATATATATGCATTTTTTTTTCTAGTTGTGGTTTTAGTATGGGTTTATGTGATTCGTGTTAGTTTTCATCGAGGTTATTGTTAGCCTTCCGGTTAGGAATCGCATAGGGAGCTAGTGTTTTTAATTTAGACTTCAGTTGGGCATGAAGAAAAGGAAAATCTGACCTGTGTCGACTGGTTTATATACTAGATTTCTACAAACTTTTTTCGCTGCACTGTTAACTTATCGCCCACTGCAGATATAAAATTTTTCTATTTTCACTCTTACTTTGCATCTCTTAATTTTGTCCTTTTAAGCTAATACGTCGTACTTGAGTTAACTCGCTTGTGTCGTAATTAAACAGATAAATCGTCCTATTGCCAAACTGGACTGCGAACCATGTCTAGCGCAGAGCACTCAATCGGGCAACGTTAATCAATAAGTTAACAGACGTTAATTTTTTCAATATATTCCGCTGTCTCGAAGAGAATGTTCATGGCAAATGGTTAAACTGAGACAAGTCAACAACCAGTAAAGACCCAGGCCATGAAGCGCCAGAGCATAGGTTCGATATGTCTGTGATCTATGTTCGACTTTGAATCTTCACTATGTATCTTTTCGGGTCAAGCCCTGTGCAATTAATTATAGCTAGTACAAGGCAACATGCATGTGCTTGATCTAAATCAAATATTCCAGATAATTAGATTAACGATAATATTAGAGAGACGAAGACTTCCCCCCCGAAGTGCGAATGCTGTCGTTGTTAACAGTAGAGTCAGATAGTCACACAACAGATACGATCACGATAGAATCATACCGACATTTTTAAATAAATAGAAAATACCGACATTTAAAAAATTGTGGCAATGATTTTATTTGTAAATCGTATCATAATTATCATCAGGATCCTCCGTAGTACTCTGATGGTCCTATGTTTGGTGGCACAGGGTCACCGAAGCGGCATTAGTAGATTTTAGATCCGATCTATGAAAAATTAGCAAGTAGGTTAACGGGATCGATGCAGCTCGGTACAACAATTGTTTGACTGAAAACATAGCATAAATTCCTATTGGCCTGGAAACAGAACTTCTTCGAGGCTTTTCCTTTCGAACTTTCTTAGTCACAATATCGCCACACTATGTCTGGCTTAGTTCGTTGTTTTATCTCGGAAAATAGAGCAACAAAAAGCGTTGCGACTAAAGAACGGATAGTCAATAGGGCGATCGTGAACCGCTTAAGACGGTAGATAATTTCCGCTCGGCAAGGGGTACTTTTTCTGTGCTCGATAGCTTCCACGTAGAATTTCAATTTGCTACTCTCTTAGTGTAAAATGAACAGCCCCGGATTATCAACACGCTAACAAACCTTGCTTATTTGACGTTGCTATACGAACATTTCATCTGAATATGTCTATTAAAACCCATTGTTTTATTCCCATAGAAGATCGCTGGTACACATTCCAGATTCGTAAGGGGGTACGCGTGTCATGGGCAAAGAGCACCCTTACAATTTTTCGCTCAGCTTTCAAAGCTCCAAACTTGATTTCAAAGAAAAGAAAAAATGAGGTTAAGGTTTGCATGGATCCTTCAGATTTAAGAAACCTTCGAGTATACGTAATGTGATGCTGAGGAATAAGAAGGTACGTATTACCGTTTCCAGGTACGTATTATCATTGCAAAGTTTGTCAACTATGCTAAGAGTACTTGCCTTGTCGTTTTTTCCAGCACGTTGGAACTTACTGCCTCAAGTCGTACTTCACATACGAGGGCTACCCTAGCCCTGATCCCTTCAAAACTTCCTTTTTTTTTAAATGTTTGCCTCTTTTTATTTTATCGCGAACAGTATCTATTGCCCCTGGTCATTCATTCATTCATTCATTCCAATTAAACCGTAGAGAAGAAAAATTTTGAAAACACCAAAAAAGGCAGATCTACCTAGAGCCATTGTTTGCTACAGCACTGTATAGACTAATTGGTAGCTGTATACAGATCTATATAACCTTAAATTCTTCTGAGTTGTCTATTTCTTTGCGATTGTCCTCGTTTTGTCACCTATAAGTCTTCCCTATAAGTGTGCACGCAGCATTGGCAAATGCACCCAAATATGTCTTCAAACAGCATCCAAAAGTGACTGGACGAAATAGCCCAGCTGCCATTACCTAATGCTAATCAGTATAAGCCCGCCGAAGTCGATGAGCTTTGTGTTGGATGGTGACAAATCCATATGTACTAAGGGAGGTCCTTCGTAGAGGAATATACGCTTGACTGTGACGTGAAATTGTTGGGTTCTTGTCCATGTTATGTATGTGCCATTTGGTTAATCGGAGGAACGGTAGTGTAGATCAATTAGATGATTATTTCAATCGTTCGGAAAAATGTACCACTGCTAACCCTCGATAAATTTTTAAAACCATTGTACAAATACTAATGGAGCAATGCGTAGACGCTACGAACATAAGCCAAACTGTCCCTCTTTATTCTAAAACTTCTGATGATAAGGCGATATGCCGCAAGCAGATGGTACGACGATACACCGAATTGAAAATTTTCACATAATGACGTTGTCTACATTTTCGGCTATTTGGAGATTATTTTTAATAGAAAACATTCTCTATCTTTACTAATATTATTATATGGATTATAGTTTTAGCCCGTGTTTGCGCCATAGCTTAACTGGAGTACACTATCTATCTTCACTTTTCAATTCGACCCTTCGCTGGTAGCTTTAAAGCACGTTGAGAACAGCTGTGTGCGAAGAGTACACTTTACTTAACACTACTAAACGCGTAAGTCTTATCGTAAAGCTTGAAACTTGTTTCAGTGACGCAGCGATTTTTCACAGTTTCTTCAGCGATCATGCGCCACTTGTCCGGGGAAATCGTGCCCACTTGTGCGGCAACAACATCCGAAGCACAATCTTCTTCTGTGATGTGCTTTACTCTTTACACAGCCGTCTATCTGCCTGCATCAGCACCCCGTTCAGCTATTGTATCCAATGGCTTCGTAAAACGATCGTGTTCACAGCTTATAAACATATCTGCAATCACATTTTTACTGTGTAACATGATAAATTGATCTTCCACTTGCCCTTCCCTAGATCTTAAATATAATAAGTTTGTGAGTCGCCAGCTTAGGAAAAACGGTCGATGCTTTTGTAGGTCAGGGTTCCTAATCTCGTTTCACTTGTTTTTTACACGCTTTTAACCGCCAAAATGCCTCCCCTTTCTCTGTTTAGAAAAAGTTGAAATGTTGTAGACTACTTGTTTTACAGGACATTAAATTTGTCGTCGATGATTTGCGAAAGAACAAAGAACAAACAACTTTTGTCAGAAAAAGTGAAATTCGTTAGGATGGAGTAGGCACAATAGAGCGCCACCAGTTAAAGCAGCTATAAGAGACGGGCCGTGTTATAAAGGCCCTAAGCAGGAGAAAGGCTCTTCTGATTCAGCGTTGCCATTTTCCGGTAGGCGCGTCATGTTCACAGCTACAGGCAACATGGACGTGCGCTGAATCCGTCCAAAGGTGATTTACAGAGTATTGTGAGCTACATACGCTCGTAGAAGTCGAAAACGTTCGCATATGCCCTTGCGCCCCAGTGTGCGACTGTCATAAAGCTCGGTTACGCGACGAGACTGCCGCAACGCCTTTTAAACCATCAATAGGTGGACATTTACCCGTCGAATATGGAGAAAAGAGGAAGGAATCGTAGAGAATACGGCAGGACCAGTGAAGAAGTGTAAGGGCACAGCCGTCAAGGCTAATAATAATGATTTCCTTGGTATGCACTCTGTTCGAAAGGGACAGTATCGGAGCAAAGTAAGCCGGAAATATTGACAAGATAGTTTTCCAATGGACGAGATGATAATATAAATAGCATGCTATTTCTGTCATATGTTTCTGGTATTCGACAGGCTGTAAATTTGACATTTACTAATAAGAAGGCAGTGTCTAAATGACTAGAACTAAGCAGTGAGTTATCCTGCCGCCCAAGAAAATCTTCTATTTACTTTTTAGGTTGTTCGTATGAGGCATTAAGTATGTCAGTGTCTGGGATATAGCTCTGTTTACCAGAAAATTGAATCGTGAATTCGTAAAATATCCCAAAGTGCTCTTAAGGCTAAAAACTATTTTACATTGATAAGTAACTACCGTGGTAACATTTGGATAGCCGCCTCGAGTAATCATTTTGCCGCTTTAAATAGTAATAAAGCAAGACTGCCATATTGCACGCCCCCAAAGTTCGGTCATTTCAGTTGGGGTCTAACCGTACAGCATCTTCAGCGGCAGTAGCAATTGTCACACGCAGCTGAGGAGTTATTTCGTTACTCGAACGTCACCTGACGTCCATTTGAAAAATAATCTATTATTTGAATCATTAGCCGCACTAAGCGCTTCGTGAAAAATATCAGAAAAGAGAGTATTAGCCAATGATCAATCTCATCTATGTTCGTTTATGCAGGGATTCTGCGTAGAGCCACGTAAATCTATTAATAAACGAATTTGCAAAAAAGTATCAGGCTCGCATTAGCGAGGGTTCAAGCAGGTGCGTATCTTGTGGCCGTAAGCGATTCATTGCACAAAGGCCTTCTAGAAACATTCACAGCAAAACCATTGCCGGGTATCTCTGATACTGTACGATTGCTATTTCAACTATCTAATAAAACGTGATAATATATAATAACAAATAAAGAAAAAAAACACGCACGCTTACACAGTTACGCGGGGAGTGCGGATAGTTGCAAGTCAAACAATGGCTTGACGTTTAGCGGCGTCCAGGTTTGACAAGATAGCTACTCCGAGACGAACTTACATTAACAGCGAATTAGCTAGTGTTGTGGTTATCCAAATGATTTCTATATAGGCTTCGTATGGCCCTGTCCGTCACGAGTATTATATATATATATGTATATTTATTTAAACTTTGTTCTCAAGTATTGATTAGATCAATCAACATATTAATTTCATTCAGAAAAAAGAACTCATTCAATGCTCGAAACATACCTATCTAGCGAGCGAACACACGACTGACGTATTGTTACGTAGTAGCGAAAATTATTATGAAAATCATGCATTTATCCTTGTTGTTTAGCGTTTCAAAGTGAATCTGCTACGAGTAAAATGAAAAAAATATTGCTATAAATACAACAGGCGAGCTGTCACGAAAGGCATCTTTAATCAATAAGGATTTCAAGAGCGTGTTCACGAAAGCATTTGTTCAGTGAAGGTGAAGCCCGCTTCATTTTGAAAAAGCCTTGTCCTTGTTAGACCTATTTACTGCCATACATTAAACCATTTAACTTAATATTGGATCTTTTCGCACCATTCAATAGTAGTTAGAAATTGCTTTCTAGATTATATTCTTCTATCTGCAAAATGGCCCTTGTCTCCCGTGAAAACGCAATTAGGATTTTTACCACAGTTAGTTTCGAGGAAATGTGGAAGATGCATTTATGCGCTATTATCCTGAATAGAAAAAGGACTCTCTGTAATTATATTATAGCAATATGCGTTGCTTATCTCCTAATAGTTGTGTCCTCGCATTTTAATGATCAGAGTCAGATAAACTATTGGAGGCATTTCGCTATGAGATGCACATCCGCACTGTTCTGGATGGTTCTAGTTTGGATTTTAAAGTTAGCGCCCAGATCGCTCCGCCACATACATCCCCCTTCTCAGCGGATGTCACTGACAAAAGTGTTATTGCCGATCTCAAAAGTAAAGAACTGATCTTAAGATTTTTCGTAATAAGATTGCGCTTCGAGGACGTACTGACGATAAGGATTTCCAAATAGCTAAGCGGCATCAGCGCCGATTAACTGGCTACATATCCAGCCTGTCTTTCTGAGCAATCAATACCATTTGGTAAAAAGAGATGACGTCCTGTGTTGAAAGGTCGAATCAATTTCTATTACTTTCGTCAGTTTCCAAATAGCTAATTTCGCTACCTGCGGATCCGAACTGCCACAGTGGCAATCAACGATAATGTCGTTCCACCGTTTCGAGATTATCCAATTTAAGTGAACGTTGATCAGTAATTAGAACAGATGTATCGATTCGCATGATTGAAGGCATGGTGCAGTTTTGAGGAATAAAGGAACTCGTTTATATCTAGATATCGATCATTTCCTGCTGGCCATTTGAGAACGCTGTTGGAAAAGCTTCAAGCCTTGCACGGGTTAACTGATGCAAATCTAACTACTGTTTAATACGAATCGCAGCATCCACGGTTGCCACTTTTGGCCATCGGAGCGACGTTCAGTGCCTGTTTTGCCGGTACGAGCTTGAAGTCGTATTTCTGTATTATCAATACAAGTATTGAACATCTGTATTTTTCTACTATATAATACTACTCTAAGGCTGTTCATTAAATAAATTAAACGTATACCTTAATACAGCCAGTAAGCAGACCACGAATGTCAGGTTGCAACTCAAACAGAATGTAGCTTAATTCTTTGTAATGCTCACCTATCGTATTAACCTACTTGACGATTCTGATCACGAGCCGCGATGTGTTCTTCGTGGAATAACCAGTACGAGTAAAAACAGTTCGAATCTTTATTTCGAATTTACGCGCGTGTACCACAAAATTCACTTCGGTGTTTTGTTTTTACCAGACCACTCGTACTGGCCACGAATAGCGCTCCCCGATATTTTGTGCTTGGCCGATCTATCTATATTCACGTCTCAGGTGCGGACGACACGTTCCATTGGTATCGCGAATGGCTATTCTGGATCAATTTCCATCTGTTCTAATAACATGTTTGGGAGCTGTCAATGTCGTTTGAAGGTAATGTTTAGCAAAGTCGAAGGGCTGATGTAGCTTGAAAGCACACGTTATACGAGCTATTTCGGATAAGTGGTTGTTTGGTCCTTTGACGGCGCAGTGGTAGCGTGTTTTCTCACAAAACGTAGAGAATGAACATACGCCATTAAGTCCAGGTATGAAAGCAGGCGTAATCAAGCGTTCGATTTCCCGGTAGGAGTTAGACGCTTGAAGCTATGTCGGACAGCATTTAAAGCCCAATGTAAAACCCAGAAATATCAATAGGTGGTGGCAGAAAATGTATCCACAACTTGAACAACTATCGTTTTGGCTATTATTGAAATTTAATTAATACTTAAATTTACAAAATATGTGTACATGTTCCTTTTACCGCAGATATATATAAAATTGTTACCATTGTGGTCAATACATTGTTGATGATAGTGGGCAATTGATTCGATAATTTTAACACACATTTCATTTAGTCTTGTAGCATATTTCTGGTCTATTATAGATCCTAAATCTTCTAGTGTTGTCGATTTCCTAACGTCGACACGATAGACAGAGACAGTCCGATCACGGGCAGGCTGTTCAATAAAACCTTCAATCCAAGTCATCTTCACATTCCAATGAAGAGTTGTGCTTACGTCATGATAAGAAGATGCTTGATAATAAACTGTTTCGGATCATAAATATCGGCCAAAATCAAGCGTTATATTTTTCCCACTGCACGTCCTTCATATTTCCGGTTTTACGTCCCGTATCGCCGTTAGGCAGCCCATCAGATGGCCGGCTCCCAGTATGAAACGAAGTGTGTCCAGGTTCGAACCTGCGAGTCGTTGTGCTCTAGGTTAAGCTCACTAAACAATCGTGAGAACATTGCATCTCCGGTCACTAGTAAGATTTAACAATACTAGTGAGATTTGTGTTTAATTTGGAGAAGTAATACACAGCTTGATATATATCGCATGCTCCGAACGATTGATTATATACGATACGAAAGTTACGCAGTTTACGAGATGCTGACGCCCACTCAACGCCTGGAAACCGCACATGCGCAAATAAGAATCGAAGTTCAAATTCCCTTCGCTAAACCTATCGTATTCTTCACAACACTACCAGAAGCTAAGGTAAGGCTGTCTGCCCAACGCAAAAAACGCACAAATATTCTACGAAAGTGGTTATCTTGCAAGGGGAGAAGCCACACGAAATTGTTGAAGGAAAGGTGCAAAAAATATGTGTGTCTACAAACTCCTTTCATATTCTCGTACAGCAGTTGAGCTTTTTCCTGGAATACTGTGAAACGCGAACAGCATGAGTTTCGTACCGACAAATCAACAGTGACTATTCGTTACCCCTCGATGATACTGTCGTAAAGAGAAACGGAGTAAAACAAACCACAAGATTTTTACAAAGCAATCATTTTAGCCTATTACTCTTCACGTCTTTCATCAACAACCTCCTTTTCATGCAACAGCCAACGGCACTCTGTTATGAAAGTCATCTTGTACGAAAATGACCTCGTCATGTAAGCAGCTTCCGCCTGTAACAGCCTGATCTCTGAACGACTGCGTTGTCGAGCTTGGTCTTCAAATGAAAAAAACCAACAGAGAATATATGAAATTCAGAAAAGGGAGCGGGCTTGTTAAGAGCACTCGTCTCGCTTGAAGACAATAGCTGATAGTTGTCAACTTGTTTACGTGGCTCGGTAACGACAGCAGGGATATTTTTCTGTGGTTCCGTAAAGGGAAAAAGCTGAAAAAAGGAATCGTTGCAGTTATCACAATCGAAAATCCTAGCAAATAACTAGCAATTGAAGCATAAGTCAATTTATTTTGCTTGTACCTACTGCTACGCACGGGACCCAATGCTTGAGGAAAAAGCCAAACGTACGGAATCTGCTAATCTTGAAAAATAAAAATAAGACATTTGAAAATCAAAGCATATAGGACATCTGTAAAAACATCAGGTAGCCGAAGTGGATTCTAAATTTTTCTCAACCCCAGTACAAACCTTATGTAATAGCCATACCATAAGACGGTTCGCAATGCATCAATTCCGTCACCTTAGTTACGAATTACAATGATACCACTAAGTTGTATCTGTAAGTTTTTTAAAGCTATCTGTTTAGAGACCATTCTGGTTAGCGCAGCCTAACCAGATTCGTTGACCAACTTTCAGGTTTTATTTTTGAACTAGTTAAACGTACTACGTGCATTATATATATATATATATATATATATATATATATATATATATCATGTGATTACGCGCACAATCATATTACGATGATTAGTGATAATTTATTTACGTAATTTGTAGTACGCAATTGTATATTTACATTAAAAAAAAAGAAACTTACTTGAAAATCAATGCACTCTAGACAAATATCGATACTGTCCGTCTTTAGCCATCACGATTTCTGCTGCCTTTTTATTAGTAATTATTTATTAACGTTTGTGCTGACGCATTTTGTAATACTAACTATACCAACAAATATGAAACTATAAGACTAAATCTATTTGCCGTTTAAATCGGCCAAATTGAAGTTATGCAGCCCTCTACATGTGTGCCAGACTATCCATGACGTCTTTCAGGAGTCACTACACGCGGAATAGTAGACCTCGCGAATTTGAAATCTAGCAGCTTTAAACTCGAAAACATTCTAATTTTGACCAATAAGAACTTTTATTTTGGGATTGAAAATTCATTGCGTTGTTTAAATCGCAATTTTTCTTTGTTTTTTTTGTCGATTCATTTAATGTTCACGTTTAAAGTACAGCGAGATCAGCTATAGCATATGGTTTGTTGAATAAAGCAAAATGACAACGCCAAATTTTAGATTGAACAGGAAAACATTGACCGGGAAATAGAAATATGCATTGGGTTTTGTTAGCCAGACCATACATGTTTATATTTGGGAATACTGCAAACTCTGGCTGATGAGCACAACAACAGCGTCGTACAGAGAACGAAAGCCAACAAGTTTCCAGGCGGAATGAGATAGCGGAACAAACAAAATAAACATCATTACTTTGATAATAACGTGCATAGACAAACCAATGCAAAACATGTCGTCGTATAAGATTTTCTTTACGACAAAGCATACCGTTTGTAACGTAGAACAGGAAATCTCCATTGCAAAATTAGATTAGGTGGCATACAAATATCAAGGAAAATATACGAATTGTACAGTAACAAGGACGCACTGTGATAAAGGATTAATGATAATTGAAAGACGGCACAGGTAAAATAAGAAGGTTATCCATGTAGTTCATTAGAAGAACGGAACCATAGTCAAATAGCTACTAAATTTCGTAAATGATTTCGGGTCGGATCTATCTCTCGAACACGATAATGGGTAATTAAACCAATGTAACGGAGTCACTGAATCGAGGTGTTAGATTAATTTGAAGCATTGTAGCGGGGTTTGCACAACAAGATAATGGAATTGACAGGATCTCAGGAGGATTTTAACCGAATAATTGTAACTAAAACAGTCTGCAATCGAGATATAGAAGTTAAATGTTAGGTAAGGTTAAATGAAAGGCAAATTAGATCCGTTCGTATTACTGACTAATAATATCATTACAAGAGTGTAAGAGGCTAGATAGGGCAAAGAATCTCCAACTCGATAATTGTAGATTAAGCTGACCGTGGAATCGCCAAATTGAATTCGTTGATTCAACCAACCGCAAAATGGGTGCAGGACGAAGCCCACGGGTCCGTCTGCTATAGTAGGTTATCAAGCGTTAAGTACAGTTAACTTGCGTGCCATTTTCCTTATCATAAACAGGATTATTCAAGCCGAACAGATCGTATAATATTAATTCAGTAATGCAAACCAGCTAATAGGTTACCTTTTTTAAATCAGACTGGGTTCGGGCGTCTTGAATCCAAAGTTGTTTCTATGATGATAGCGCAGATTCCGAGTGGTGACAGATATAGAAAAGCACTAGTCGGGTTGTTGTTAAGGGCCGCTTATTCATTATTAAGGACGAACGTCACCTGAAGTAGTGCCTAAGAGCAGTGCTAGGCCTAAAATTCCAAAAATTTATTCGTATAGAATCTATGGAAGCTGGGACATCTTGGTTACTAGGGAAACTATGCCCTACCCAGAAAGCGATATATTGTAGCAATCATCATTTGTGGCTAGAAGTTATCGAACTGTTACAGCGAAACCCAGAAATGAATGTCATCATAAATCCAGATTTATCATCTAACACTATCAAACCGAACAGATGCTGTAGCATGCTTTATAATGCACAAACATATACACGGGGTAGAGGAAATTTGGTATCGACGTATGCAGGTGGACGACACCTGCTGACAAAACCGACGTCGGTAAGAAGTTATACCAACCTGAAAGTAGCTAATACAAAACACTGCATAACTATCAAAGGGCGGCCAAATGAAGAAAATAGAAAGCAAGGTCTATCTTCGATCTTGGAGATAGAACTGTACAGCCGTCGTAAGCTGCTGAATTGTATAATTAATTTGGAAGCTTATAGCTAATATTTCAATAATGCTATTACACGTGAAGCAAAACAATGCAACTCCCTTTATTACAACTGCTGCTGCTCTCTTCAAGACAGATACAAAAGCCTGGACTGAGGATTTCTAGTGATCTAACCATAACAATAAGAATGACATCTCAGTAATCGTACTTAGCGGATGCATATGTAAATCACGATTTATCTCGTTATCCAAGCTACTGACAATGAATTGCTATTTGCGTTTATGGTTCTGTTTTTATTATCCCAGTGCAGACTCCTATGTTCAGCGAGGAAGCGTCTCGAAAAAGGATTTCACACACACATACGGCACGCTGCCACTCGACAGTTTCATTCTGTTAAGAATGAAGAGGAAGTGCTAAAACTTCATAGGGCTGTCACTGTTAAAACTCACCGTTACCTGCTATCGAGCTCACATATACGCGCTTCAAACGGGCGTGCTATATGTGTTTGCGTGCATAGCACATGGTTTAAAGCACGGAATCCACATTTACGGTAAAGAAGAAGACGAGGTTTAGGCTGAGTAAACGCGTTTTTGGGCAAATTGCCCAATCTCTACAACCGGCTCTTAAAAACACTCGGTCGTTCTCTCGTATGCACTATTGACTATTATATATGTAGGTTGCGTTTTATCAAAAAATAAGCAATTTGTTTTTTTCAATAGCGTGAATGGAGGTACTCGACGATATTTAAAGTAGGGTTTGAAAAACTGAAACGGGCTTCCCAGAAAAAAAGTTAGGTCTTAGCAAAGACCGCAATCTTCATCCTTGAATAGTATCAGAGGACAGCGTTTCGTGTCTAATCACATCCGCCTGGCATGTCCGCACGTTATTGAAACAGCGGCATGAACAGGCCAAAAGTTAAATAACCTGGAAGTATATGATCGCGCCCAAGTCTCAAAATCTAATGCAATAAGCGGTCACGAAGGATCACCACTAAAACACGGCGCAGTATCTTCAAGGTTGACCAGCACATTCTCTGTACACGGTCGAAAGGATGAATAAAAATAATAACCAAATTTTAATAGGCGCATTCGCATCTTTCATATAAGGTTTACAATTGTTTTTCTATCACTTCTAAGTAATAAGCGTACGTTTTCAACTGTACTGACTCTAATTTACAATTGCCAGGCACCATTCAGTCAAAGAACGACTAATACTATCCCATAAGATTCTACTCTAGTTCGCCCTCTCATACATCGAAATTCCGGTTCGCCTACTTGACCTGATATCGCGACGCTGTGTTCCAACATTTTCCAACAAGAAACCCTTTATCTCTAATTGTCTCTCGACGTTTCTAGCAGGCCGGTTTATGTATGTCGTAAACTAACCAACATTGTTTTTTGCTGTATACAAAGAGCTTATCAAGATGAACATTCTCACACATCCGATACCAAAGCAATTTCTAACAACTCACCAGAAACGTTTTAACGTTGGAACACTCGTAACAAAAGTGAGGCAATGCGAGATCTGCTCCGAAACGCTGGTCTGAAAGCTTCGTTTTCGGGAAAAGCACGCTCCATTCACGACGCGCATCGTCACAACGGTCCAACGATTGCTGACGGTTAAGTTCCGCTAACTTAAATTGCTACCTGTCTAATTTTGGATGCTGTATAAGTTCTGCACATCGGCACGCGAAACCAGCCACGGGTTTTGATTATGTAGAGAGCGGTCAACGTGCGATTGAAACTGCAGGGACGGTATCACGTTATTGAACGATTTTTCGCTAACCTAAAGCTTAGTAGACTTCAATTATAGGAAATGCAGAGCCTGACTGACCCTGCTATAGTGCAGTCGTAATGCACTTGCCTACTAAATATGGACATACAGAGTCTAAAGGGACTAGGTTCGTAATCGGGTGTAGAGGCAGTTCGTCTCGTACCGAAGAAAGCTAGCCGCCTGAAGCAGTCCTTAACCGTAGTACGGACTTTTGAACTATCCAGAAACACTGGCGCTCATTATGACAAATGATAATTTGTTAAGCCGTTACTATAATCCTCAGTGGTTCCGTTCTGCTAAGAAGTTCGTTCAGTATATTTTAAAATTTATGAAAACAGAATGAAAGAATATGCTTTTTTCAATTTTTTTCCAGTCGGTCGTTGGCCACCAGTGTAGATAATCTGATCTGTTTCTACGTATACAGTTTAATCTACAAGGGAAGACCGGTTTGCCAAACCATTTTTTGGGGTACTGGACTTCAGTGCGTATCAATCTGCATTTTTGTTAACTTATCCCCGATTCGTCAATTTTTGGGTATACCACATTTCAAATTCGGTCCGTAAGAGCTCCTAACGTTTAGACTATCATTGCCCGCCCCAAAAAAATTAACTGATAATTTCGATTTTGTATAACTGTAATTTGGATTGATTAGTAGGATTTTGCCTCTATTCGATCAGAGCATAAAATGTGTTCCATTCTATCAAACAGTGTTGTCCCTTGTGTTTAGATTGAAAAAATATTATTTTATAGAATATAATTACCTTTGCTACTTTCTACTTTGACAGACACACAGCTAGAGCCTTCCTTTAAATGTAATCCATATTTGAAATGTTTGTTATTAGGGAAATTATAATTACTCTTATTAATATGATTAGCAACATTGTTAATCATCATCAAAACGTTATTGTTTTTATACAACGTTAATGTTTAATAATTACATTTGTTTTACATGGATGACCGAATTAAAGAATTCACGCTTTAGATATACCAATCTCCGTCGTAGGACTGTTACTTTTGTATACTCATTTGGTTATAACTTACTCCACATCAATGCAGGACAAATAATCTCTAAAAACTCTTGAGATTTTTGGGAATTTTGTCAGTGGTTCTTTACTGTACATGCCCCCAGAGGTGCTTTTCCTTTTGTACACACACTCTACAGCGGGCCTTGAGCGTCTACGGTAAACAAAGGTATACAATATGTACAGTGAGTCTATTTGTATAAGTGAGTTTTCTAGAGTAACTGTTCCCCAGATTGACGTAAACGGTTGGTACACTATTCCGAAGTACGACTGAGGTGATACAGCATAAAGCGCTTCAACGGATTTCATACCGAGAACTCAGTCTGCATGAGGCGCGTTAAAACCTCAATGGTCATATTCGACGTTACTACTTTTAAGTAAAGACTTTGTGGAACCGCGAACATCCTATACACTTTATTAAATTACTTATAGTTCTTATCGTGTATATAAATAAAGCATTTTTGTAACATTGATGGTTGTGTTCTAGTAGACAATAATACGTTATAATAAAAAATAATATGTTATTGAACCTAATGGTTGTGAAGACTCGGAGTTCAGGGGTTCACTGGAAATGGATATACGATATTGCAGGATATATGTCCCTATAAGGGCACTCTGTGAGACCCAACTGTTCCACCAAACTGGACTTAAATAAAGCAAATTATTATTATAGGAATTCAAAGTTTCGGCTGTTATGAGTGAAATGACTATTCATCCTGTCTAAGGATAAAAGTCAACGGAAATTAGCAATCGATTGATAGCCATAAAACAGCTATTATGAATCGTTTGTACTAAAATTAATATTTCGAATGTTATGTGTTATATGTTAAGCCTCGCACTGCTTCAGACGGCTAACGTGTCTCAGCGGAACGAAACCCAGATTAGTAGGCAAAGCATATGCCCCTGCATTATTATCAACACAAACTCAAACAAGACATTGTAAGTGGCCGTTCCGAATACGCCACATTCAGCTTTCTGCATGAACAAACACGAAAAGAAAGGCTTCAGCGTTGCGCCACATTTTTACCGTGAGCGATAGATCTATTCGTTGCCATTCAGTAATGCAATGCAAAGCATTCGTGGGCACTTCTCTTCCGAGCCATGTCTCGATAAACAGCTGTCCACTGTTCAAAAGAGCAGGTGCCATTGCAGTTGCTGCAGGAATAGAACGTACTTTTTGAACTGTTTTCTCTGCAGCTTTTTTTTTACTTGGTTAAGTTCCGATTGCACGTGAGAGCACTAATAAGCTCATGCAAAAACTGGCTTCACAGACTAGAGATCTGTGGGTGACATGCAGTTCGCTTTAGACTAACTAAAGGGTTGTTTCTTTTCATAAAAGTGTTCATAAAAAAAAGTTGAATCTGAAGTAAGTTTGGTAGACGCAAATGGTTCCGGCAAGGCCCGCCTACTTTGACATTGCGGCCAATATCGCGGGTACGACACTCGAACGGGCAGAATAGTCTACTGTGGAATATGTAAGCCGTACGAGCTGTGTCTAAATAACTTTTTTACTAAACATAAATAAAACTACGATAGACTTTTTTATTTATTCACAATTATGAGCAACTTTACTTTTCTTTGCATTTTAATCTTGTCGTGAACATGGCACCCAGATTTGCGATCAACCAATGACCAAGTAAACGTGTACAGCGAACGAATTATAAGAAACAAATACAATTTTACTTGTGCATAGACAACAAAAACGCGTTAACATAGAATTCTCGACGATACGCATATTGTATGCTAGACATCAGTGTCGTTTTTAACCGAAATCGTTAATCAGACGAAACAGACGTCGGCTGGACTAAGTGAGCATTACAAAAGCGTAGACGTAGCGGCCAGACAAAGTCGGCTCGTTGATGCTCCGAGCTCACTGGCGATCTCACATTTACGGTTGAACTTTTATGCATGAACAGCGGTGCTTAGTATAGTTCCGCCATGAAAACCATGTCGTTATTTGATAGTTGCAGTGATCCTTGCGAGACGTGGTTTTACCACAAACATCAAAATCCTTGCCTACGTACGGGTCTGCGAGGCTTTCCAGGAAAGCCTTCTATGACCTCAGCAGACAGTCCGCTATTTGGTCTTAATGCATCTCATCGAACAGTGATGCTTCCGCTGTATGGTCCATGTTGTGAATGATCGAATGGTCAGCGACTTCCGTTGGTAGATCCATGCACAGGCCGTTGCCGTTCGAAAAGTTACGAAAAGGAAGTGGTCTTGGATCCTTGACAAGTATCGAAGATGCCTGTCAGGGATCTTTTTAGGTATCGGCTGGTTCGTGCATTGATTCATACGTGCGAAAATATTGGATTCGCGCAAAGCCTCACTAGCAGACCGCAGTAAAAGACTAGTTATAGGTAACAACCAGTCAGCAAGGAACCATAGTGACTTATTGGTTCATTATAATGGTGTATAATAGCAATAGCTTTCTACTACGGTGAAACTTAATTTTTTCAACGAAGACCACTTAGTTCAAGGCAAGAGCCGAATGTCTGGCTACGTAAAATGCAGTGTGAATATGGGGATCAACTAAATCTTTTGAGGCAACGGGCAAAGGATCCATAAAAGTCTGTATACCGTATCTCTATGATATTTTTAGATCGTTTGGATTCTTACGATAGCTTTCCGCGACTAGAAACTGAAAGTCAAAAAAGATGAAACATGTTATTCGGTGATTCTCGAGTGATCTTATTGATGAACTTTCAAATGCGAAACTGCCACAGTAAATCTCGCATGATAGTATAGACGATCAGCGACTTCGTGCTAAATAAGGTCTCTAGACGATAATGTTCGAAAATGTTAAGCTGGTTATAAATCAAAGTTCGCTCGTACATTTTTTGGATCGGAACTTTTAAGATGTCTCACATATACTTAGTTGGTGGCTGAAATCAGTATTTATTTCACCTAAACGTCTTTCTTCCTTTTTATTTTTAAGTTTAAAAAATACGACAGGTGTACTTACCATTTCGCTACTATCATCTCCTTCGTATTTTCGATTCCTGTTAACGATCTTTATCTGCTTCTTCCGAAAGCAAATATTATCGAATTACTATTATTCCATCACATGGTACCAGTACCTTCTAACGTTTAATTCGAACGTCTGACAAAGACTGTACTATAATATACAATAATATGAATTATCTACGATCAGCCCCACAAAAGATCGAGGCGCCACTGACTTCTACGTAAGTTTCAGTTTCGAATTTGTTCTTATTGCCTTACAACTGCCCAGTTCTACCAAGACGAGCTTCTTTTGTTTGTCTCTCAAACAATAGACCTGTTAGCCTGTTTCTGTTATTCGTTCGTAGCGTGGGTCGTACTGCTGCGAGAAATAAACTCGTAGCCATTCTCCAGGCGCACTCTATCTGCAGTTGACATTCAAAAGCTAATTGGGTTTTCCCACCCAACTCAAAAGAAAGCTACTTTAGGCCGAGAAGGGAGACCTGATTTAGCTGGATGGGTGAATTTAGAACATGGGTTGATCTAGAAACATTCAAAAATTCTTCTAACTTTCGAATGGGGCCAGCACACTCACCACGCGCCTACGCTCGTGAGCAAAGACATAGTCAGCGGATGCTCCTCGAAAAAACGAAGTTACGACAAAAACGGAAGACTAGGTTTCCTTCTTTTTCATAAAGTAACAGACCTAGAAAACGCACCCGGGCATAATAGGCCAACAGAGAGCACACAGATGAAACCTCCCTTGAAGTCGGGAATATCTCGGCTGCAATCTGCAGCAGCTAATTTACATGAAGGCGTGTGTTCTAAGTGTGGCAAAACAATATTTATACATCTACGCAGCACGAAAGACTTAAGGTAAGAAGGAGTTGTATAATATAGAAAAGAACCAAAATAGCTGTAAGTCATACCCATGGATTATTGGCCATACAACCAAGGATACAGCCTGTATATGAACCCGTTGATTTATTCGCAGCTTTGTTTTCTTATATAGGTATCGAGAGAGTGGACATCGGGCCGTTACTAGTGACTGACGTGTCTGCGTAATCGTAAGCCTGACACAAAAAATTTCTAAGGAGTGGTAAAATGTAGCAGATACGAAGATGTCGGTATTGTTTGAATAACTGCTTGGTATAGATTTGCCATGTTTCAGTTGTAGATGCCTTCTTGACGCACGCTACTACCAAACTCGTATATTAATGTATGTGTTATCGATGTTGCAACTATGCCATGCAACTATGCAAAACGTTGCAACTATGCCATGGCAAATATTGTAGAATACAATACCTTACGCTCCGCGCAACATGGCTTAGTAACGCGATACGTGCGTCTCTCTTGACAGACCCTGAGGGTTGGTTTCTGGCCAGATAATCGTATTCGGTTTGAGTGCCGACCAGGTCTCATTTTCCAAACTGTTACCCAGCCGCTTCAGGCAAGAGTACCCAGGGCAATCTGAATTCGCACCGACAGCCCGAAATAAAATCCGTTTTGGTGCTCCGAGTACTGAAGTAAACAAGCAGGCGGATCGTCTGCTAGGCCGCACCATGTCGAAACAGATTTCTTATCACAGCAATAGGCCTTTATTGAAATCGATATGCTTCAATTGCGTCTGAATATGTTCTTCCTAATAAACTAGTTTTTATGGCTAGTTCACCACTTACCATTCAGCTTTCCAGGTGGCTTTCCAAGACGTTTAATTATTACCCCATCCAAAGGAGACAGCCGCTTCAATCGTATAATACTACTGGTGATTTTGTTATTACTATCTTCAATTGTTTCGCTAACTAGTTAATAAAAAAAAAAAACAAGGAAAGACGCTACTAGCCGACACTGCTTTTATACCAAATACCTAAATACACCGAATTTTCTCGGCTCATTTAGCTCTATAGTGGATTCAACGCAGAGTCGAATTCCGAATATTGCTTACTTTCGGTCCGGAACGTGCAATGCATGCGCGAACGATGAGCAGGTGGCACGGTCTAAGAGGAATAAGGCCGAATCCTGTGTTTCTAAAGTCCTTTAATCTTCAAAAGCTTACAGGATTTATATCCTGGATTAGAAATGACGGTGTTTTAAAGGTTAAACTTCAATGGTACTACAACGGGGGTACGGAAACGCTTTTGGTAAAAGTGAGGTGGCCTCATTAAATTTTTGTGTCGAATAGGTAAAGCCGGGTTAACTATAAAGAATTATTAGGTAAGAATGAACCAAGAAGCTCACCATCCGTATGATAAGATATTTAAGACCTTATCTCATTGTTGTAAGGCTTGACGTTACAGAAACTGCTGACATTATCCAGTTTGTCAATGTTTGAGGCTGGCCCATCAGCATAGATGCTTATGTATAAATCTAAAATTTGTTTTTAGAATTTGCTTAGCGTAAGAGATGGAAATGTGTGCGGATATCGACATACTGTAAAACCACACGATAGGTAAGCGCCGGAGATACCTCACATATTAATAATAATTATTGTATAAAAAAAGCAAATTATATATATATTTGTTTTTTTGCAGCGTACTCGAAAAGCAAGTAGAATCGCGTAAAGTTTTCTTCACGCTTCGACTATAACTAAACATTTAGTCAGCAATAAGCATGATGAATATATCAGAAGGCTGGGAGCCCCTAACTAACTCTATTCCAATGCAACAACATCTATACAGTACAGATACATTTCTAGTATGTATTGAGTTTGTCTAGTATATATACATATATAAAAAATAGTATCCAGTATATTCTTTACCAAAGCTGGAACTTCTTAGTGGCCTTATCCCGACAGCACGATCAGCGGCGCGGTGGGCCAAACACGCAGCTGTTTTTATGCGTGTCTGCGTAGCACGCCGTTCCGTAACTACACAGTGCAAATGGTCAGTCTTCGGTAATCGTTGAAGCATTATATATAAATGTTACGTCTGCTATTGTAACTGAGCATTGCTTCACATGGGTCTTCGAGCCCAGGACGACGTCCATTTACGTTCAGCTTCGAACCATGTTTCCAGGGTTAGCACACACAGGCTATCACTTGTGCTGCCAAAAGGAGCGGACGCAGACATAGAAGACAAGACGCCAGCCTAACATTGGTCGCAGCCAATTCATAATTGTTCATCATTGGAAGACCTTGGCGCCTGTGTTGTTGACAGAATGAGTCGATTGGTCTCAAGTTGTACTAAGAATATTTGACGCCGAACAAGCTTTTTTGACGAATTTTAACATAAAAAGGAGTATAAACTATCAAAAAAGATTTGAAGCACAGAAAACGTTACCTTTTACGTACGAACAAACCTAAATACGGACATAAACGTTGTTTTTGTATAGTTTAATACAATTGCCTATTTCTCTGCAGATAACCACGAAAATACCCATATGCTATAGTACACTGCTTTGCTACTGAACGCTAACGAGGCGATCCATGAGGGGATCTAGGCAAGCTGTCGATTATCGAAAGACGCTTACACGATACTGATGCGATTATAAGGAGTGGACAAAGGTTTCTGACGTGTAAAGGAGTCCACAGTACTTAAGATATCGTTGACTCTGAGAACGGATATAGAAAAAATGACTCGTAAAAAAAGCCCTGCTCTGCGCTTGACGAGTGGTAATGGTAAAAGGTGACGTTGGGTATATATGCTCGTGACGTGAGTACAGCATCACACTTCCGTACAACATATACCAGTTGACGCAAATGGATTCCTCGTGGACATTCAAATTTAGCAAAGTTCCCTATAGACTGAAAAAACCTCAAGGAGTTCTTTTTGGCGTGATTCTCAATCTTTATAAGTATGCATCGGAACTCAGCCAACTATTCGTCCATTGAGTCACAAATCATTAGCCTGTAGGCCGTTTGGCAATTGCATCTTTTAGTTGTTCGAGGGAGACACCATAGTGATTTGATTATGAATAGCCACTGTCCTTTTCAATTTGCTTAGAATATTGCTGACGCTCCTCAGGTCAAGGACTTCGTTTCAACTAACTGAACCAGTTAAGACTTGAATTAAGCTGCTAATTACGTTAGCTAATGCACCGATGCGGTATGCACGTTTTTTACGTACCTGATGGCCGTCCGCCAAGGGATTATCGACACAAGAGCTGGTTATCCATTGCCCACAATGAACTTGCCAACAAAAGAGAAAATCAGCAAAATGTACTAATTAAGATTTAAAGTTGTCCGCACATCCCAGGAGCACGTTGCCTTAGATTTGACACTGATGTTATTTATTTTTAGCTTTATAAAAAAGAAAGTGTATGAGCATCATCTCATTTTGTTATCGACCACTCGACGTCGTGGCGCCCAAGAAGCCCTTAAATGCGATCGGCTCTCGTTGCCTTCAAGACCGAGGATATTTTCGTCGCCCGAGGAAGAGCGTTCTTTTTTGCAACGTATAATTCATCGAAGGCTCCGCCTCCATAATGCGTCCGCTACTTCCCGAAAGCTACCACTGAACGCAGCTGCCGCGCGTCTTACGCCAACATATAGTGGAGTCACGTACAGGGGATTAGCTGTACGTGATTCCCGTATATCTATCCATCTGATAACATTACCCCCCCCCCCCCCCGAGTAGAATTCAAATGACATAATCAAAGTTTGCTTTAGTTCTTTGCTGTTGTATCATAACTTTATATAGGCAAAAGCGATACGC
>NW_019213276.1:91929-111370 GCF_002532875.2 Varroa jacobsoni | reverse complement strand
CCCCCCCCCCCCCCGAGTAGAATTCAAATGACATAATCAAAGTTTGCTTTAGTTCTTTGCTGTTGTATCATAACTTTATATAGGCAAAAGCGATACGCCACCCATATATCTTTCGAACGGGCTTACGCCAGTACGGTACACTGGATCTCTCGATTATTGTTGACATCGAGACTCCATTAGGTTACGCATCGTAGCTGATCGATTCTAGACTGCGTACAATATATATATATGTATAGCAATTTACTTGTATAAATTAGTACAAGTAAATCGCTTACACCCAGCTGATTGACCTACTCCAAATAAGCCAGAAAAGGTCTATATTTTATATTTTTCCTCTGTCTACTGATGAACTAATGCGTCGCCATTTTGGCTATATCGTTTCAGATATCAAGATAATGTGATTCTATACTACACGCATGCCCACGAGGCAGCGCCGATTGCAACGTGGAACCAGATTTTCACAAACCTGACTATACATGTAGGTGTTCCAAATGCGGGGAAAATTGCAATAGGATCACCCGTTACTCCCACCCCCCGCCCCCGGGCATCATCTTTAGGACATTTGCTAAATCTCTCAAATCACTCAAACAAATCAAGATCAGTTTATGATCGCAACAAGACTCGTATGACCCATAAGGTGGAGTGTTTCATGTGGCTCAATATATTTCAGATGCTGTGTCGTTGACCTATGCTTACGAAATTTTCTACTACTAAAAATCTAATTGATGATATATATTAGTCCAATATGTCAAATCAATTATTTTTTTTAAATGATTGCTGTTTATATGCTATTCGATAGTTTTGTATTATTATATCTGTATGTGCGTAAATCTATTTTAAGAAGCGGCGAAAAGCAAAAGAGACTTTTCTTCAACTTGTTATTAAAAACGAAATTACTGTGTGAGTTGAATTTCTTTATTTATATGTATTGCTGAAACGGACAGCGCGTTTGGTGTTTGTACACGGGTGTTGAAGAGTAGCTCTATACAATAAACCTTGTTTAGACATTAGGTGAGCTAATAATAGTTGAGCATATATTGATAGTTGTCGAGCGTTCCACGTTTACGTCATCTTCCCAGCCAGAGTCCAATCAGTGTTACGATAGCACCTATTTTAGCTAAAAAATCGTGACCAATGCAAAACAAGACACAATGATTGGTTCCAGCCGGGCTCGAACCGGCGACCTTTTGCGTGTAAAGCAAACGTGATAACCGCTACACTATGGAACCACGGGGTGTTGTGAAGTGGTAACATAATAGCCGCTGAATTCTTGCTTTGTCTCTTGGTCAACTGAAGAAAATCTGCGAAAGGATTTTAGATATATGAATCTACACGTCAAGATGAATCGTCGTACACTTCCATTGACAAATCTCCTATTCGGCTGCATCTATAGTAACGAATGGACAAACGAATGGATAACTTTACATTGGATAGCCTGGATAAGCCCCTTACTTAATGGTGAGTCATGTATATAATGAAAAGAGATTGCGGCCACCATAGGTACACCAGAGCAATGTTCACTATAATTTTATCGGTCTATGACTTATTTAAAGTATAATTAAATATATTATTATTATTTGAGCGTTTTAATATTGTTAATAAGGAGCGCTAGCTTCAAAAAAAATTTTAGCGTTGCGAATATATCCGAGACTAATCTGCTTCTATTGATTTATGATACGCAATACAGTGGGCTCTGCTGGCCATTCTCGTCATATTCGTATGTGCCTACCAAAGTGAGCAGTTCTGAATCGCTGATGGTAAAAACAATCCGTCCGTCGAGCGGTAGCCTAACCATGATTTTGAGGTATTTCTGAAACAGGCTTTTTTTTCTACTTAAATACGTCAGTTGTTCACTGTTATATTCAAGAGGTGCTTAGTGAGATAAAAGTAATGTGTGTACCCATTCTAAGGAGCGTCCACCGTTTTCATGATTTTCCTTTGATTTATTACGTCTGCCTATAATCTCAGACCTATTTACCCACTCGTCTCGTCTCTGTTTGAGTGATTAGTATCATTTATAAATTCGTGTATGGACTACAATGCTATCGTGCAAGCGACGTGTAACCAACAGATACTACAAATATCTTACAAATATCTGTTTTTGTTTTAAAATACAACATATTTTCTAAGTTCGACCTCAGAAGCAAGTGCTGATTAAGCCTGCACGTAACCTGATAAAAAACTACATTAAATTCGCGCTATCTAATCCCCGCTGTTTGTACATTCATACAATGCAATAATATAGGTATCCCAAAAAAGACTTCGCACTTGTACTATTCAGACGGACCCGCTTTCCAGCATAAATCGCAAGAAAAAATCATAAAGAAAACCAAATCAATACTAGGGGCACCCCGTGTAGGGCAACCTGGGATGGATGGCATCGTGAAATATGTCATCTTGCCAGTTATGTTAGAAGGCCGGAAGGTAATGTACATAGGTTCTGTGCAGCACGAATTAATTATAGGTACCTTATTGTATCCTACGAGCCAACGGCCTGAACATTAAGAGGATATACAAAGTTCCTTATAGTGTATAAACTGTACTTCTGGCGAATGAACGTAATAGGTTAAGAAAGCACAAAACCAAATATCAATATAGACTAATGATGGCCTATAATAAGCATTGATTCAATTGCTGAATATTTTCTGGTTATCCATATTTAGCATGTCATCTGCACGACAGACACATACCCGACTCCGCTGGATGCCGAAGAACTCAGCTCACCGAAGCTTTCATTGGTAAACGTTTTGTTTTCTCGAACTGGAAAGTGCTACTATGATTTTTCTCCTGATAAAGCGATAGTATCGCTCCTCAAGGAGCAAAGAGGTACTTTTATTGACGCCCTAGCTCTAAAAGTATTTCATGGCCGCCTACATTGGATCACGGTAGACCCTGGATATTCAATAGTTTCCTTAATAGAACCGAAGATAAATGCCCATGAGAACTATTAGTATATATATATTTCTACAGTATAGTCCGTAGAAGCTAAACACACGGTGTCACCAAAAAAGGGATGGCTTATATAATGAAGAAAAGACGAATCAACAATCGAGCCTAAGTATTCATCGTTAAAAAACACGATCTACTGCTGTTTACTATCAAACAGAGCCGATAGCGACAGGCGCATATTCCGATATCGTTAAAACTACGAAGTTACTAAGCACAAACGAAACATTTGAATAAGTTCTTGCTTTTGTGGATACAAGCCTAGATCATATTTTCGATTTTAGGAACAGGAAGCACCTAAATAAGTTTGCCCATTAGTATTTCAAAGGACGCTACTTAAACGTACTCAAAGCGTGTAGAAATAGAAGCACGGTTACATTATATAAGCCCTGTGAATATCTCCCTTCCGTAGTATTTCATTACGCAACTTTGCAGCAGTAGAAAGTCGACATTAGTATAGAAACTATTATAAACAGGCTTTGATTCGTGCCTCAAATATTATTGAGTAGGCATTTCTACCCCCTGGTCATAACCAGTCCTCGAGTCAGGCAAGCTGTATGAATAGCCAGTAGAACCTTTCTTCATAGAGGATTATTGACCGAATAGAAGAAAGCCATAAATGCATTTACGTATGAAATCAGACCATTACTATAATGTATTTTAAACGTAGCGCTTAACTGCAATAGTGGGCATTTTTATTTTGAATGACCACAGTTTTAATTAGAAAAAATACACAACACTTTACCATTAAGAAAATCATATAAAATAAGCACAACAGAAGAAAATTACGTATATATACAGTGTTGTTAGAAGAAAATTAACCATTGGTAAAGACTAATATACTTGACGTTGCCGCGGTACCTGAGGTTCTATAGTTTACCATTTGAGCTCAGATGTAAATAAGGTAATATCGATATTTTCATTGTATTAGCCCCCCTTTGAAACATTGGACTTGACGGTCTTTCCAACACAAACCTGAGCCAAATCGTCATGGGTCTATCTAGCTCACGTACGTCGACTTGATACCAATAGTGATTCAGACTGCCCGAATTGGCCGAAATCATACAGTCAATCATTGACGTTACCACAACCAATCAAAAAGAGACATACCGCTAATTTACAGGTAACAAATTCTTATCGGAAAATCCTTTTTCCACATTTTAGCAATTTTTAACGCCGCGATCGTTGAGGTTTAGCTGTTATTTATTTTTTTTTTATGTATACACCTATATGTTCGAGTACGATTGCATTCGAATCGTCCTTAAGAACCGAAATTTTACGGTGTCTTCGCACTTGACCACTGCGCGTAAGCGTTTGTATTACTTGATAAGACGTAAAAATATGTCTCATTAAATCACGCAGTAGTTCTAAAGCTTCAACTTAGGTAATTGTCCAAATTACGATTAATTCATAGTAATCAGCTTGTGTAACTTAGCCTCGAAAGCAACAAGCTAACAAGAGAAGAGCTTATCAGTCCACCGAGTCCTCCTTATAACTAGCCCTGACTACAGATTGCGAATCTTTACGACATTGGATAGAAAGATACGTTTAGGATCGACGAACCCTGAGACCGATTAGTGCCTTATATAGATCACGAATGCTCGACTTCCCATAAGCCAATGTCGCCTCCTTCCTTCTTCTCAAGGACGAATCATATAGGCCTTCTGAAAACAACCACAACAGATGATTTATACGTGACAAGCTGAGGAACCAATCATCCGTCGACTTGTTCTATTAGTAAAACGTGTGGTTATTGAAAGACCTTCACACAGTTCTTGTCTGCAGTAATTATGATAACGGGAAGACATTTGTGACGCCATCCGCCGCTCCTCATATCACCAACGAAGCAACCTATTTCGAACCATACGCTTCTTTAGTAGATAATGATTATTTCATATTTTATACCTATATTTATTGTATGGGGCGGTTACATCGGTCAAATCAACATGCTTTTCTCCATTTGATAAAGGTCGAATAATAAACAACGTTCCGAGCACTGTCCCTAATGCATTTATGATTCCGCCTGTGGTATACCAACATCGATAAATGAGCAAAAACTTATCGTTTCAACAACACAGGAACTATATTCGAATCAAGCGAGGCTACGAAAACCTTAGTTTGAGAGTTTAAAACTTTTACGATTTCCACCTGACATTATTCTGCCGCCGTACATCTGCCTATCCATGTACCCAAGTTATCTTAGCACGTACCCACCGTTTCGCGGTATTCAATGCGATTATAACATATTGTGGCTAGGGCAAAATGCAAACGTGAAGACTCTCTCCAACGGCAGTTTTTCTCCCATTTTGTCGTGCTCACCGTGCCTGCCTATCATTCGAATGGATATTTCAACTTTGTTGCTCGCGCAAAGTTGCCGTTTCTTGTTTTGGACCAATGAGAAAGTGCAAACAAGACACAGGTCAAAGTATCTCGAGCGCATCTCATCGAGAAGAGGCAACATGGCCACCGAAGCGTTGTATCTTATGCTGCTATGCCGTCATCAGATTTACCACGACCAGTTGGCGACTACCGGGTCACAAAGCTACCCATTGGAAAGCGTATTAAGCGAACGCTAATAGTGGTATATGGTAGAAACTATTTCACCATTTGTCTGCGTACGGGTGAGGGCGTTGCCAATTACAGAGGTAATGAGAAAATCACTGTGTTTTTTTTTGTTTTTTTATCTTTGACATTAAAACGAGGGAATAATCAATCTGTCTGGTGACAAACAGTCAGGTCGGCCAGAAATACACTAACGGTTGACCCGGTTCGACTGGATATTGTTACTGTGCCATTGTTATTATCGTGTAGCTTAGTAGGCTAAAAATTACGTTCTCATTTGATTGATTTTGTATAGTTATGGTGCCTGCCGTTAGTTATCTGGGTGTGCTTTAACGGAGACAGCATTTGTCACATGATTGTATTTCTTTGCCTGGTCATCTAATGAGGGTACGTATGTGTGTGTGTATGAAGGACAGGACTACACTTGTCCTGTACGGTTGGGCTTGCTAGAGGACAGGAACATGGGTGTACTGCGAGTTACGTTAGAGTAAGATATACAGGGCAGGCGGATTTGTGTTGCTTTTAACAGCATACCCTGTACAGTGGGCTCCCGAAAAGCTACTGATATCAAAGAGTTGTTATTGCAGCGCTTGACAATTTCATGAATAGCATCTTAATAAATGTGTACTTTGTTTCGTCGGTTTCAAATAATGGTCAAGGCCACCATGACCTGGAAGTGCATAGTTTTTGTATGTCTGTCGCAGAAGCATAGTCTCCAAATATATTGTCAAATTTCTATTGCGCTTAGTAAACTAGTACTCCAGTGATGATAGAGTTTTGTCCATATAGTACCAGCGTAAAACTATAAACAGTATCAGCTACAAGACGTGAAGTACTAACCCGCCAGAATGGCGCCGTCGGCCGCAGTTAAGTTATACTCTCTAAACATTTGCTTTATGTTTACTTTAGTCAGAGCAATCAACACTTACAGACACCTTAATAAACATCAATCATTTCTATAGAGGTACACATGCATACGTATATATATATATATATATATATATATGCATGTATACATATATATACATATGTGTGTGTCTAGCCAAACGTACCGGCATTTCAATTTTGGATTACGGTTTTTCGAAGCGTGCCCTGTGGTGAACGTAAACAAACCGGAAACGTTTCTCACTTTGAATAACCACTAGAGTAAATAGAGTATTTCACCTTGTCTCACATACATTGCGGATGATTGTATCGCCATGTTGTTTGGACGATTGACGTACGGCGTATATTACAGGCGCGGATCATTCGAACTATGTATGAAGAACCGTTGTCACTTTTTAATTCCTTCATTATTTATGCGTTTTCTGTCCTCCCACGCGCTATCGAAACGGAGAATGCAGAAATTGTAGAAACTATGTGTTGCGCGTCATAGAGTTACTGAACGGTAGAATCGTATAAACTCGAATATAACAATATGATACATTGCCTGTGCACGACGATAGTCTTCTATAGTGATTAATTAGCGACTTTAAACATGTTAGCGCAAGCACCGCCCTATAAAAAGATCCATATAATGTTATCTGGTACTATTAGGTCAACGGCGGTTACGGCTGGCGATCCCCTAAGGCAGCTAATCTCTTGGAAGACATTTTCCAAAACGTCTTGTTTTCACCTGACAAGGTAAATATTAAATAACCCGCTCCAGGCCTAAGTGTCGTGGTCGCTCTTTTCAATTTACAGACGGCATTTTTTATCGTTTCTGATTCAGCCTAACAAGGAGGAAGCGTCTTGAAATCAAGCAAATGCACCTAGATTTCTGCACGCTTATTAACTCAAGCCCTTCCCCACGTCAACAGTTTGAGCTACAAAGATCGACATAAAAATTTTAAAAAATGCTTTACTATACTTCTGTCAACAAATAATATAGATAACAGTTTCCACATAATTATTGCCTGTTTTTTTTCATTGATTCTAAGATGAATTCCGGTGTTAAATTGGGCTTCAGGACTGAATAAGCCAATAGCGCAGTGTGATTTTAGAATAATGTGCTCTAAATTTACTTTTGTTAAATCTGTTCCTTTATTGATACCATCACGCAATGATTAAACTGGGTCTGGGAAAAAAAGCAGCTATATTTGGAGCAGTATATTTCTCTTAAAAATGCTTCTGAGGATCTTCTTATTTGAGCTTCGATAAGAAACTAAAATCGAAGACGACAGCAAGTATCCTTGATCTCAATTGACGGGTTCTTTGTGCAAAAGAAGAGTTAAATTAAAGTGCGATTTAGCCTGAACATGATCGCTTCTATATCGATCAATAGTTGTTTTTATATCTGGTAATGTCTTAATTTAGCATCGTTTCAGGCGATTGGTTCTTTTCCGTTCTTTTGAACGAATTGTGTTTGCGCCCGGTTTCGAACTTGAGCAATCAGTTCGCTATCCGTAACTTTAGCAAGTTAACACTTTATGACTGTGTCATCGGATTGCCTATTTCTTATCATTCATATATTGTAAACAACATCGACACAAAAAAGGGAGCTGTTTTCCAGAAAGAGATTTTTTTGACGGCCATTGTCAGATGACGATGGTCATCAAGATAAGATTCACGGTCGAGTTAGTTACTTGATGTTCCTCCATGTTTTTTGATGCAGGTATAACAAGAGGCCACTTCTGAGATAAGCCCCCGGGGAGTTGCAAAATGAATATGAGCTCGGTCTGGACATTCTTCTTTGAGGGGCTTTATTGTTTTCTGTTATTCACTTTCCATACGGTGAAGTTTCTGTGGCACCAAGGCGAACGAGACGGCAGGGGCAAGCTGCCTTCGATCAATAACCGAATACTCACCTATTCCGGAGTACAGATAGCTTCGCTGATTCGGAAAAAAATTGTGAGTACTGGTTTGTTATGGTCTGAAAGGCTTGTGAATAAAGCTGCGGGAAATGACTAAAGAAACGAGAACAACGACCACGGATCGCTGGTTCCGTTCCGTTATATTTTCAAGATATAATGGACTAAAGCAATCTATAGCATACAATTATCTCAACAGAATGCAGAATTTATGAGAGTGTTTAACATTAAAATGGGATATTGGACTAGGCGTACAAATGAAATGTGCGTCTTTGAATTTTATGCATGATGTCCACTCGATGATGTTCGATGAAGCTCAGTAACTTCAGTGGATTTTGTCCGGATATCGTCATTTAGCGAACTTTTTGGTACGACCGAGATTAAAATAGTACCAAAACACGCTTACGCAAAGTTTCACTTCGAAATCACGAATGTTGAAGTCGGGTGCATAGACTTCATATAGTGAACCTGGACAATAGTCACTGGAGTAATATTTACGTAGACACACATTACTAATAAACGATATGAACATTTTCCGTTTTTGGTTTGAATTGTTAAAGATGAAAAATTATTGTGATGTTGCCTGATTTTACGAATATCTGTACAAACACAATTTTCATCTTCGCTCAACAGCGAGGCACATTATTTGTGAAATAAAACAAACGATGTGTTACGCGATGGCAGGGAGTAGTCGTACGATGTATATCAATGTACATATATGTATATACAGTTTGAGACCTTGCCTAAAGAATGCCTCGTAACATAGTAGATTGCCACCGGGGGTTCGATTCTAAGCTGATTCTTGGCTTTATTTTAGTCATGGCTCTCCAATCAACTAATAACTATTTTTTCTTTTTTTAAATGTTTGTGCATCAATGAAAAATCGCATAGATCACATCCGAAGAGGTCGTACGCGTTTTCATTGCCCGAATCGAACAGGTAAATCCGCTTCTCAATGCTGTGGTATCAGAAAGATTCGAACAAGCGCTAGAAGAGGCTCGACGAGCTGATGAACTCGTACGAAACTCGACGGCATCCCAGTTAGCCAAAGAAAAGCCTCTTTTGGGTGTGCCAATCACGACAAAGGAGTCAAATTCTGTTGAAGGTAGTATACGATTGTACATCAAGTATATAATTGGTATTTAGAGATTATGAAGCCGCTAAAGCCAGCCAACTGTGGACATAGAGGCAACAATGAGCGCTGGACCAATTCGTGCCATTTGACATGACTCTGGTAACCTGTCATTTGTCAACAATGATTGTTTCCTCCTGTACAACATATACTGGGTAAACAGAACGAAGTATGCTGCGGCAGGTTTCATTTGCTAGTTATGTACAACTACGCATAAGTGAACCTTAGTGACCTTAAGTAAAACTGTTTTGTCTCCCATACGCCGGAGCTTTTGTGCACTGGCTATGTAGACGTTCAAAAAACATACCGATGTAGCGCCTTGCCTCGCCATTGTGCATACAAAACGATGCTTGTTTATCTCGTAATATAATCTAGTTCTTCGTACAGGGTCAGATACGTCGTATCAGCTATAGCTTTCCACGGTAACTAATTACATGACTAATAATTTATTCGGTTCAAATCAGATATAGTGGCTGTGAACAGTTGATAAGCCGGTATATCTATGACAATGATTGTATTGATAGATTGGCAGATGATAAAGATAATTCAAAACGAGTTAATTATAATAATCGTACGATTACGGATACATCCGTATCTCCATGAGTGATTTCATCAACGGCGGCAAATCGCACCAGTATATTAAACAAAACCGTTAGATACCTATAGGATTCCGGGTCAAAATAGTTGAACTTAATTATCGTCTAGAAAAGAACACTGTCCCTTTAGGATGGTTAGTAACAACGATATGGCTGTGAAATCTCTGAAAACGAGACAATGCGAGACCTTTTGAAATTTCTTTCGCTTACTACCTTGTTGTGCAGGACAATGCGCAGATATCGGCTCAGTTATCCATAAGGGTGAACGGTCGCCGCAGGACTCCGTTTGCATTCGAATGCTTCGATCCGCTGGGGCAATACCACTGTGCGTAACAAACGTGCCCGAAATGACGATGTGGATGGAAACGTCGAACTTGATTCATGGCACAACCAATAACCCATACGACCTTCACCGCACCTGTGGCGGATCCAGTGGTAACTATACATTACACACACACGGAAAAAAAACGCCGTGATGGAAAACAACGAAAAACGCCAAAAGAGGAAAATGGATTTTGAAAACGGGCCAATTATACGTCGAGAGTCCAGAAATTCGCTAGCCATTATTAATAATGATGATCGAAGTAGTTAATGCAATTCACGTTTTTCCGGTCTCCTTCTGCTACATTTGACGCTGCTATAATCAGGAGGTGAAGGAGCGCTTCTCGGAGCAGCTGCTTCAGTTATAGGTGTCGGCAGTGACACCTGCGGTTCGGTCCGGTTTCCGTCTGCATGGTGTGGCGTGTTTGGCCACAAGGTAATGAATACAGCATGAATTTCTGCTCCAAAATATTTCTTATTTCTATATCTGGCCAGGGCATGTCCTATCAAAATAACTGTACAATTATACTGACAACTACTTTGTCAAGGTCTTTGCACACCTTACAATTGAATGCGCAATGGATAAAAGTTTAAAATGTTTTTTGTTAATTTCAAGATGGAAGGAGCCTAATTTAAATATCTGCTGGTATAATTTCTTTAGCCATCTGCTGAAGTAATCGATATCCAAGGTCTCGTCCCGGAACCTGCGAAAGGTATGGCACCAATCGTATGCGTCGGACCAATGACACGATACTCAGAAGATCTTAGTCCTGTACTTCGGCTACTTGCCCGAGATCCATCTAAACTACAACTTGACACGCCGGTATTCATTTGATCTTCCCTGTTTCGTTGCCTGAGCCTAATAGGTAGTTGAGTCAATTTCACGTTAGTTGTAGGTTGTTAGTTGTATTCAGTTATATATCCGTGATCTGGACTGAGATGCATGACACGTTCTCGAAAAGAATATCTCTAGAAAACGTTTTATCTTTTCGGTTATTTCTGGAAATCCGTCGCAGGTGGACATTTCTAGGTTGAACATATACTACATGGATGAAGAGGGCGCATCGTACTTTTCATGTGTTCGCTCTGACATGCGTTACTCCGTAAGGAAGGTCGTTTCACATTTAGCTGCAACGCACGGCTGCGAAATTCAGGAGATGCGACCTACCGAACTCTTTGCCGATGGTTTCACTTTCTTTTTGTCGACGATGGAACGTCTTGGAGTGCCGCCAACGCGCTTCTTGTTCAAGTTGCCTCCTAAAGTGTGTTTATGTTTATTACGCCATTATATATATATGTCCATATATATATATATATATATACATAGAGAGAGAGAGAGAATGTTTTTCTAGCTTGTTTGCATCAAGCTTGTTGGATCATAGTTAATTTATTTTTATATGTATAGCATTAGCAAAGAGGTGGACAAATAAAATGTACAATTATGAACGACGGCATTGTAAGCACAAGCGAGACACAAAAAGAGCTTAGAATGATAATGGAGCTACTCTAGCGGATCCTGCAGAGGCCTGAACACTCTTAATAGGTTTCTACCTCAGAGAATATTTATATTATATATTCTAATGCTTGAACATTACCAATGTCCAAAGGAGTTATCGGCCGTAAGCAACTTCTCGTTATCTAATTTGAAAAGGCGGTGCTGATTAATTATTAATTTGCTGATTTGCTTACTCGATGTACTTGAAACCCGTTGCCTTTGCAGGGTATCAATCCAAAGCGGGAACTGTTCCTTAAAGTGGCCGGATTGTCCTATCATACGTTGGCTGCTATTCGAATGTCGTGGATTGATAAACGATACCGCAAAAAGTGTTATGCCAGTAGGAGACGTCGGAACCTGGACAGACTCGAAGAGCTTGAAAGGAGGCTGAACGCCATGCTCGGAGATAATGGGGTGCTCATATTTCCCGCGATGCTCAGTGCTGCTCCCTTCCATCATGCGGTAATCAGCACTTTAACGCAACACAATCAATTAATATATTTAGTCAGCCCCTTGCTGCAGGTTTTAATTAAGCCTAATTTAGACTGGATACAAAAAAAAAACCTAAATATATTCGACTAGCCAATAATTTTTTTTCTACACTCCAGCCACAGCTACACCCGTACGGATTTCTGAGCTTAATCGCGCCCTTCACGGTCCTTAAGATGCCTGTGACTATATGTCCGATCGGACTCAACGATGAGCGAGTACCACTTTCCGTTGCTGTGGCATCCCGAAGGTAGAGACGTTAATGAACCCGTTGCAGTTTTAGGTGGAATTTTGATTTAAAATGGTTTGTCATAATTGGAGGTAAGCCGAAGAGCCAGTTATATTCGGTTCAAGGGTCACCGCCCAAGGTCGTTTTGCATATTTACGCTATTCGGTGACTCACTTAGGGCATATTCTATTTAATTGATCCTATAAAGCTAGCCGAAGAGCGGAAAGTAAAAGCATCATTTTTATGGGTAAGATGCACACTGAACAACCTAAAGATCGGAGCGAATCTCAACGCAAGCAAAGCAAAAGCACTTAGAAAAGTATTGCTTGGGGATCGCTATAGATTTCCTAATATACTTTCCTCTCTTTACTTGACTATTCCCTCAGGTTCAACGATCGATTGACGCTGGCCATTGCACGCGATCTCGAGAAAGCTTTCGGGGGCTGGAGACCTCCCTGCCCCTTAAACGTCTATGAAGATACTGAAAGCAATTAAACAACGAATTTTTTTTGCAGTAAATATGTCATACTGTTCGAACGCGCTGTACGAATTGAAAGGTTGGAAAGAGAATCCACCGTTAAACTTTTGATGTAAAGCTAAAACGGAAGACTGTTCCAAAATTACCAGCTTGTAATGGTGCTACGCTTTATTATCATCTAAGCGTCGTGTCTCGCTTCCCACGTATCGTAGGTGTTTGTAATATACACGAATATGTTCACGCGGATATATCCTTCTGCAAAAAATCTTAGAAAAAGGCTCTGACTGTGACAGGACATTTCAGTGTTTAACGCCTATTCGGAATAGGATTCTGAGACCTTTTGAAAATAATGAATTAAAAATTAATCGCTGTTTTTGGATTCCTAGACAAGTGTAAAGGGAGTGCAGCAGAACGTAGTAGAAGGCGTGTGGAAACGTCTATGCAGACGGTAGATTCAGGTCGTGAACGAGAATTAGGAATAAATCAAAACTGGGCGTTCACAGTGCACTATTGCAGTTAAATTGCAATTAATTGCAGTTAAATAAAGGAAAACAACTGGTAATAGAAATAAATATAAAGAACGAGTTATGGCTATTTGGAGGAATTGTATGCGTCATTTTCCATGCCGTCCCGGCTAATGCTTTAGAGCAAGCGATACTTATAAAATCGACGGCAATTTCTGCTATTGTATCATCTATTTCTCTACCTAGTGTTAACAATAATTAGGACCTCAAAAAAAAAACTGCTCATCGGAAGACTGGCGAGATTACCTTCACCCTGTAATCAGACACTGCGTTAAGATACAGGCCATGTCGACTCTCTATAAAGAAAATATACTAATAAACCATTGCTTGAATTCTGGTTCAGTCGACTGCTACCTCAAGTGTCCTTATTTGATCGGTAGACCACGCGTCTGTGACCTACCGCCAACAACATAGCTTGTGTATGTAAAAGAAAATTGATTTGTATTGAAAATAGTCAACTCCGAATCCAGGATATGAAGCGATTCTGTACAGGATATATAGTGCCTATTTTATAGCTATTTCATGTGCGCTATTTGCAGCCATTTTTCTTTTTGTCCTTTAACCAAAAATATCCCTAATTTCAAGCTTCATAATGAAATGAAGAAGTGTTTATGTTTACGTGAAGCCACTGCAAGCCATCACGTATAGTTCAAATTTTATACATCGTTCAATAACTCTCAAAGCATTTACGTCATTATTTATTAACGAACCACTCAGTGGTGAAAATATTTTTTTATTACTTAATTTATATATATATATATATATTATTAAGTAACTCATATGAAGGTTCACATATTGAAGTACAATGTATCAAAGAAAAAAAAAAGGTAAATAGCAGAGCACACATTTAATCCACGGACCTTTCGGTATTGAGCCTACCCAGTCTGCTTCCACTGTGCTGCTCTATTGCTTGCCCCCGACAATCTGACGTATTTAGGGAATTAACTTTTTTACTGAAACTGGGTTCGTCTTTACGCATTCATCTAAATATGGGTGAACAGTAGTGGGGCACTGAAGTGAATCCTTAATGTCCGTATTTTCATACAAAGAACGCGATAACCAAACAACGCATTAAAAAAACAGATAGAAAAAATAATAATCTAGTCAAGTACTTGCCGTAGCAAATGGTATTTACGCTAATTAAACGTACCTGTATGAGTACAAATGTTACCGTATAACATTTATAATCCTACAATTAAGTTTTTGACATGGTATTTATATATAACGTAACGAATAGTTCTCTTGCTAAGCGTTCCAAGGTATCGTTCAGACCAACAGAAAAACTGCCAGGCATTAACTTTGACAACTTCTGTGAAGTTATCGACTATTAGCGGAATAAGGTTTCCCACATAACAAAATGCAAATTAAAGGTGGTTAATATTCCAGAGTGTAGAAGGCATGTAATTTTCAACCTTCGCTAGCACTTGGATTCTTCTGGCGTCCAGCTGCTTCTAGCAAGGAAATGGGTACGCACTTAAACTTGAAGGTATATTGCAACACGGTTGGTATATGGTAGCATTTCTTTCTCATCTTAGAGTTGACACCCTCTGCTTCCGAACACGTTTCTTGGCAATCTAATGCCTAAAGTCATCGCCATCCTTCCAGCTATGTAAACAGACACATTTTTTCACAATATGTGCCGAACTGGTTTATGATCTAAGCCTTGCTACCGACTCAAAGATAGTGTAATGGTGAGATAGTTGCCTATTAATCATAGAACCACGCAAAATGTTGGAGGTTCGAGACTAGGTGCCGACATAATCTGCTTCGTGCTAACACACCAATCGTCTGAAATGATATCCGGTGGCAAGGCCGTGTGTAGGACACTAAACATGTAAGCACTTTGTCAAAGCCAGAACCTTTGTTACGCTAGGCTGTGGTAGAGAAACAAAGACCAATGGCAAAACGTCATTGAACGATCACTTCGACCAATAACGAGGTAAGTCACTAGACCTACTACCTAAAATACTATTAGACATACGTGTACAGGCATTCGTGCCCGTACGGAATACAAGTGTATTCGGCAAGATTATCGCGAAACGTCAGGCTGCTACAAGCGAACTTGGCCAACTTTAAAATTTAAACTTTTGAACTTTGCTTTACTAGTAGGTCAGTTTACCTAATAAATATACTACTACAGAGCGCTACCGTGTATAAATTAACGTGTACAAATACAGGGATCGTATCTAAATAGATTCGACTTTCTCGATTACGTCTTCGATGGACTTCAGTTATTTCAGGATTTAGCATTTACTTCCTAGACTGCCTGAGAGTGTCTTCACTTCTGTTAATCCATGGGCCAAGTTCGTTTGTTCAGTATCTCACCGTTGTCGTAAGCCCCATTGCCCTGTTAGGGGAATCGTGTTTGATCTTATGGTACTGCCAGTACTAAGCTTCAGACTTTCGTATGCTTTAAAAAAGAAAGCTGAGTCATTACACAGCCTTGGAGTAAGTTTCGACAGAGACTCGGTCTCTAAAGCTTTATTTTACCACTGGCTTTTTTGTGGACAAGGTTGCAAGTCAATAGTGTGTATGTCTAGTAAGTATTTAACACTATTTGAATGTGTTTCTATTCTAGGTGCTTTTGTATTTTCGTCCCATAAATAAAACCCATTTTCTTTTTTTGCGAGATTATAAATAAGAAAGGACGTGTGATATTCTATTAGTATATGGCCTGCTTCAGAGAAAAACGTAAGAAAATATTAAGAATCGGAGTACATGGATAATGCCCTTGGCAGAAAGGTGTGACTGTCGAGGCCTACACCCGGCCCATACATTAGACTTAGACTCACATGATCAATCATACATAAAAAAGTATCACCCAAAGGCTTAAAGAAATGTACAGATAGGTAATTTTTATTAGTCCAAAATTCGTCCTCCTGTGCCCGTTAGCAGTTGAACTACCTCTAAATCAACGCGTTACGTCACAGTTCTAACTCGTAAAGCAGCAGTACCTACTGTTAATCGCGGCAGAATTTCGAAATTTACCGTAATCAATTGACCGGCCGGACTGGCAGCTCGGGAAGGTTTTCGGCATTAACTACTGAGAAGCGCCGGTTTTTGAAAGACGGTCGACTCGAAAAAGTTTATCCTGCATCATTTATTTTCTAATGTTATGTTTCACTGTGCCTTGGGCTCAGTGGTGTCGTCATGGCGATTCTACAACAAGAACTTCTTTTCGTATAATGTCCAGCAACGCTATAAGTGAGGCAGTTTGTTAAGTATACTATTTTTCTACTGCCATTCCCAATTGCACGCTTGGCCTGAAGCAAAATCGAAAATACCTACGCTGCGATAATTAGTGTCACTAGACGAGAATAAACATCTTTCGGATTCTAGAACATAAGTTTCTTTCTAACTTCGACGTAAAAAGTGGGATCTTACCGAAAACGCAGTTTCCGCCCAAAGTATGCGGATATACCAATGCCAAAATGACTCTTATCCATTAAGTACGCTAGCAAGCCAAAGTTTGCGTAAACGTTGATTGTTAACGGAACTAAAATTATTATGTATAGGAAAAATTAGATATGCAGCATCCAGAGTAATGCAATATGTAGTGAAGATAAAAGTAGCGAAAGGTGTATTACAAGGTTTAATTCATTTAGTGCATTTCAGCGATCATCGGTAAGGCGGTTGCTAACTGGGCTATATGCAGTACTAGGTAAAATCAATGCCTAATCAGATCCTCCGGTCATAGCCAACTATTATTTTTGTTATATCTCATTATATGTCATCATATATCATATATATATATATATATATATATATATATATATATATATATGAAGGAAATTGATATTCTTAAGTGTAGAAACGTGCTTCAGACGAAGCGTGCGGCTGGGAATAGCAGTAGGGAAATGGTATACTTTCTTAGCAAACTGCTTCACATATAGCGTTGGTGGACATTATACGAAAAGAGGTTCTCGTTGTAGAATTGTCTTGACGATACCACTGACCCCAAGGCGGCACAGTAAAGCATAACACTAGAAAGTAGATGATGTAAGGTGAAGTTCCTCGTGGGTCTATTTTTAGAAGCAGATGCTTATCAGTAACTAGCCAAGATCGCTATTTTTTTAACATGATACGTAAATAACTTAGTACTCGGCCTCACCAAAGCGGTCCTTCAACAAGAATTTCTTTCATATGATTTATTTTGTTAGATCAGTTGAGACGTGGGCGGTTACTCACTTTGCATCAGATAACCAAGATTTTTTTAAATTACCTGACAAAAAATCCCGTCATTGACTAGTAAGTAGGTTGTCTTCAGCACAGCAGCACCGACAACGATTGCCCTTCAATATGAGGTCTATTGCTCCTTAATAGGGGCAATGGCCCGGTAATCAATTAAATAAACTCCTCTCTACTTAATCAAGGTTTTACAACTTAGCCATAGTCTAATTATGGAGCAACCGTATCAGACGTAACTTACTGTCATAGTCCGACAGTTGCCGTATGATTTGCAGCTGTAATAAGGTCGTCCTGCCTCGGCACTAAAATACACTAGAACCGATCACTTATGTCTCGTTAACTATCAAGTATTTTTCTTCATTTAAGACCTATAGAAATGGGGCACAACAATACACGGGGCAACAATGTATAAAAACAACATATAACAAAAAAGTGGTAACATTTTCGGAGTACAAACAACCGTCGATATTGTTCGTCTCGATAATTCGAGCAAAAAGAGTAAGTGCCCCCATTTCAGCCTATAAGGGCTGTCACCAAGAAAAAGGTTATTTCAAATAGTTATCTACAATATTGCCATTAAGAATTATTTCAGACGGTTGGTTCCCCTGAGCACGCCCAATTTCGATGATGGCCAGAAATTTAGTAGGCAAACACGTTACCCGCTGTGCTATCACAAAAACAATGGGTATTGTTGACCAAATTTTTGATTGCCTTTTATCGCGAGACAAACATAAAAGCAATTGCAAAAGTTTGTAGATTTCATTGTATCTTAACCCCAGGCCACTACATGTTCCTGTCAAAATTGAGATTACATATGCGTAAAAAACCCTTGCCAACCAAAGTCCTAAGTTATACGGCAACGTTCTTAACAAGAAGATTGCTTTTCAATTCAGAACTATACAAAACGATAAGAAATCTCGTTCCGTTTGTCCAAAGTTACAGGATAGCCTATATGCCGCTGTAATTATGAATGTCTTCACGTAACCTCATAGTTGTTACTGTTGCCGTCGATCGTTTACCGATGTGTTTTGCAGTTTGTGAATCCGGATCTGTCCTCTTAACTAAGGGCATTTTAATAGCGTGGTTGGCCCATTCGCTTCTTATTCTTGCTAAAGGCAAGGAGAGTCACTCTTGGCTTGTACGCTACTATCTCCATTTTGCCCTCGCTAGAAATAGTCAAGTCTCGCAGCTTTGTGGGGCGATTCTAGTGATGTCCATTCTTGTCGTCGATTTTTTAGTTATTTTTCTTGGCGTTTCTGCTACTGGTGCTTGTCATTGTCATCACAGCTCCATAAGCCCGACATTACACAAAAGAGCTCTGTGTCCTGTGACTTCCCCCTTAACTTGTCGATCCTTCCCTCTCCCTTGTTGGGCACCAATTTATCCGTTTTTTGCGACTGTTCATCAACTATAAGAGGAAGTCCACTAACGATCGGTGGAGCGGAGTCGTCCGTAGCTGCGTTGAAGGTCAACTAACACGAATCAGCTAGAACAAGTCGGCAACCCGGTGACGTTTAATTTGCCTGCTGTCACGCACCGCAATTGGCGCTGGATGTGATCTACATGACGGTATAGAGGTTGCACTGTATTTGCAGTAAGTAGCAGTTAACTTTGTAGAAAGTTTTTTCTCCAATCCTTTAAAGGCTTACAAATCTAGAAGCACGGTGAGACATCATTTCACATAATATATAT